>NC_053024.1:498591650-498723528 GCF_003073215.2 Triticum urartu
GGGGAGATCAACATAGGCAGCAAAACATTCACAGAAAAAAGCTACTATCTCAGAGTCAAGTCCATATTTAGTGCTAAACTTACGAAAAATATCAGTATCCATAAAAGATTTAACACAATCAAAACTAGGTGTCATACCTGACTCCTTACCATTGTCGAGGTCCCAATCTTCAGAGTTGCATTTAATTCTTTCCAATAAATCCCATTTGAATTCAATAGTCTTCATCATAAAAGAGCCAGCACAAGAAGTATCAAGCATGGTGCGATTGTTACCAGAAATCCGAGCATAATTTTTTTGAATAATCATTTCTCTTGAGAGCTCATGATTGGGGCATGAATATAACAATGATTTAAGCCTCCCCCAAGCTTGAGCGATGATTTCTCCTTCGCGAGGCCAAAAATTATAGATATAATTGCGATCACGATGAACAAGGTGCATAGGATTAAACTTCTGATGAAATTCCAATTTCAATCGTTTGTAATTCCAAGACCTCATATCATCACATAGCCTATACCATGTCGATGCATCTCCCCTCAAAGATAAAGGGAAGACCTTCTTCTTAACAACATCTCTGGGTACACCTGCAAGCTTAAATAATCCACAAACTTCATCCACATATATCAAATGTTCATCAGGATGTTTTGTTCCATCTCCTAAAAAAGGATTAGCTAGCAGTTTTTCTATCATACCCGAAGGAACTTCAAAGCAAGCATTTTCATTTTCATTTTCATTTTCAGTAGGTTCAGTAGGTTGAGGAGCAACTCTTTGCTCTATTGGTCGGGGTGAAGATACCCCGAACAAGCCCCTCAGAGGATTACCTTCCATTGTAACAAGTGATAGTAAATTTCAGCACACTATATAAATTTTTCCTTACCAAATTCCACCTACCAAAGGCGCTTCACTCCCCGGCAACGGTGCCAGAAAAGAGTCTTGATGACCCACAAGTATAGGGGATCTATCGTAGTCCTTTCGATAAGTAAGAGTGTCAAACCCAACGAGGAGCAGAAAGAAATGATAAGCGGTTTCCGGCAAGGTATTCTCTGCAAGTACTGAAATAAGTGGTAACAGATAGTTTTTTGATAAGATAATTTGTAACGAGCAAGAAGTAACAACAGTAAATAAGGTGCAGCAAGGTGGCCCAATCCTTTTTGTAGCAAGGGACAACCTGGACAAACTCTTATAAGATGTAAAGCGCTCCTGAGGACACATGGGAATATCGTCAAGCTAGTTTTCATCACGTTCATATGATTCATGTTCGGTACTTTGATAATTTGGTATCTGGGTGGACCGGTGCTTGGGTGCTGTCCTTACTTGGACAAGCATCCCACTTATGATTAACCTCTATTGCAAGCATCCGCAACTACAACAAAAGTATTAAGGTAAACCTAACCATAGCATGAAACATACGGATCCAAATCAGCCCCTTACGAAGCAACACATAAACTAGGGTTTAAGCTTCTGTCACTCCAGCAACCCATCATCTACTTATTACTTCCCAATGCCTTCCTCTAGGCCCAAATAATGGTGAAGTGTCATGTAGTCGACGTTCACATAGCACCACTAGAGGAGAGACAACATACATCTCATCAAAAATTGAACGAATGCCAAATTCACATGACTACTAATAGCAAGACTTCTCCCATGTCCTCAGGAACAAAAGTAACTACTCACAAAGCATAAACATGTTCATAATAAGAGGGGTATTAATATGCATATAGGATCTGAACATATGATCTTCCACCAAATAAACCAACTAGCATCAACTACAAGGAGTAATTAACACTAATAGCAACCTACTAGCACCAATCCCGGACTTGGAGACAAGAATTGGATACAAGAGATGAACTAGGGTTTTGAGAGGAGATGGTGCTGATGAAGATGTTGATGGAGATTGCCCTCTCCCAATGAGAGGAGCGTTGGTGATGACGATGGCGATGATTTCACCCTCCGGGAGGGAAGTTTCCCCGGCGGAACAGCTCCGCCAGAGCCCTAGATTGGTTGCGCCTCGTGGCGGTGGAGTTTCGTCTGAGAAGATGGCTTATGATTTTTTTTCCCATCGAAAGACTCCATATAGCAGAAGATGGCCACCGGAGGGCCACCTGGGGGCCCACGAGGTAGGGGGGCACGCCCACCCTCGTGGGCAGGGTGTGCCCCCCTGGTGAAGTTCTTGCTCTCAATATTTTTTATATATTTGGAAAACATCTTCCGTGAAGTTTCCGAACTTTTGGAGTTGTGCAGAATAGGTCTCTAATATTTGCTCCTTTTCCAGCCCAGAATCCCAGCTGCCGACATTCTCCCTCTTTATGTAAACCTTGTAAAATAAGAGAGGATAGGCATAAGTATTGTGACATAATGTGTAATAACAGCCCATAATGCAATAAATATTTATATAAAAGCATGATGCAAAATGGACATATCAGACAGACACAGGAACGAAGAAGGACACATGCCGGCCAGCCCAAGTGTTCCGGAGCAGTAGCAAGCTACCATGTCTCAGTGGAAGCACTAGGAGACATTTCCCGGTAAGAGAGGCTAACAAGGATAAACAACTAGGTTGTCGGATCCCACACATACCAAGAATTTCAAATCATACAAACAATATGCTCGATATGCGCAAATACAACATGGCATCACAACATAACTTTATGACTCAAAGTATTTATTCATTAGGCTCCGAAGAGCCAGATATTACAAACAAGGGTCTGATGACCCAGCATTCAAGTCATACAAGCGACAAGCACAAGCAGAATCTTAACTTGTCTGAGTACAGACAACTACAAAAGAAAAGGCTGAGAAGCCTGACTATCTACAAGACCCTGCCGAGGGCACAAGATCGTAGCTGAGGTAACAAGCTAAACGTCGAAGTCCACACGGAACTACTAGCGAGACTGAAATCTCTCTACAAAAACATAAATTAAGCAAACGTGAGTACAAATGTACCCAGCAAGACTTACATCAGAACTATCTACATATGCATCAGTATCAACAAAGGGGGTGGTGGAGTTTAACTGCAGCAAGCCAGCTTTGACTCGGTGGCTATCCTGAACTACGACTGCAAGTAACTCTTTTGGGGTGGCGCACATGAGTCCACATATTCGCCAATCAATACACCACTATGGATCCGCACCCGTCTCCCTACGAGAACGCCATCCATAGCACTCACGCTTATCTTGCGCATTTTAATGTATCCACTTTCACTTGTGTATGAACTGTATAGGCAACCCAGAGGTCCTTTACCGTGGGAACGGCTATTCGAATAGATCATTTATAACCCTGCAAGGGTGTACTTCTTCACACATGTTTCCACCACTTAGCGTCTGCACACGAAATGTGCTCGGCAGACTTCAAGCTAAAGCGACGTGGGTGTAGACCACGACCTGATTAACCACACAAGTCCCTAGTCCAGGTTTATCGCCTATTCAGGTTCCATCCGAAGGGAGTCCGGCCGAGGTTCCCACTTACGGCCTCGAACGATGTGTGCATGGTTCCCGAGGCACCAAACGGGCGTCCTGGTACACTGTGCCATGTGCCTACCGCATCATAGCCCACCCGCGGGTCAGCAGTGGGCACGACCTCCAGCATACTACAAACATCAGAAACTACTTGCAACTCCTGGACAGAGGACAAGGGGGTTAATAAGTCAAGCGGGGTCATATTTCAGGGCCCAACATGTGGTAGTAGCTGTTCATGGATCACAACACAGAACTCAGTTCCTGAGGACGGCTTCAATGAGACAACCCACCATGTACTCGTACATGGCCTCTCACCGCTACCTTTACCAAATCGTGTTCACGCACTTAGCTCTCAACAGTAGGACATGTTCACCACATTCCAATTCATCCCCGATGAATCGGACCTGACTCAACTCTAAGCAGTAGCAGGCATGACAACAAGCATGAATGAGTAGGCACATAAGGCCTCAAACAAATCCTACTCATGCTAGTGGTTTTCATCCATTTACTGTGGCGATGATAGGTCATGCAGAGGAAAAGGGGTTCAACCACCGTAGCATGTAACAGATGAATCGTTGTTGTCCTAATGCAATAAAAGAGAGCAGGAGCGAGAGAGTGGGATTGTATCAGAATGAACAAGGGGGTTTTGCTTGCCTGGCACTTCCAAAGATAGTATAGTTCTTCATCGGTGTCATCGATCTCATTGTCGGAACATCATCTACTCAGAGGGGACAATTACCAGCAAACAAGGAAGAACACAATCAATGCAATGCTCAATATGATGCATGATCAGGACATGGCAAAATGAGTGTGTTGGGCTAATGCAATTACAACCAGCTGGGTTTGAGTCATTTTGAACCAAAGGTTCAATCCCAAACTTATCTTATGAATTTAAATAGTGCTTTATCATGTTTTGATATAAACAGCAGGGTTAAGTTGCTTTAACATGCATGAAACCAGTACAGATGGATAGATTTGATTTTTCTGATCATTTTTCATATATAAATCTTTGCATTTGGAGTAAGAGATTAATTTCTATGATATTTAGAAGTTAGCACTATTTTCTAGAATTTTCTAAATAAGAATAAAACCAGAAAAGGCATTACCGTGTCAGCATTGCGTCAGCACTGCGTCACCAGGTCAACTTTGCGGTCCAGGTCAAACCTGACCAATGGGACCCACTGGTCAGTGACTCAGTTAGTTAACTAACTTAGTTAGGATTAGTTTAACACTAAGCTAGGTTTGACCAAAAGGCACAGCCCACATGTCAGTGACCCAGGGGGTCAAATCCCTCGTCAAACTGGGCTGACTCGCGGGCGTTTAGCCGCCGGCGACGTGCAGACGCGGCGGAGGGTGCGGGTTTTCCCCTCCGGCGACCAAATGGACGGCGGAGGCCACCTACCTGCAGCTGGGAGCAAGCCGCATCGAGGGGTGGTGGTGGTTGAGCTCAAGGTCGCCGGAAACGACGCCGGTGACGAGCTTTGTGGCTGCCGGAGTTCGGGCGATGCCGAACTCGTCGTTGCTGTGGTCCTGGAGGCACGAGGCCAGCTCCTATGTGGCCTATGAGGTGCGGTGAGGTCAGTGGACACGGTGGCGTGGTCGTTGGGTGGCCGGAGCTGCGTCAACGACGAGCTCAGGCAGCGTTGTGTGCGGTGGTGCTTGTTGCAGTCGCTGCAGAGGACGGTAGCAAGAATGGAGAGGATAGGGAGAGGTAGGAGCTCATGGTGGTCCCGGTGAGCTAGTCGGCAAGGTCGGGGACGAGCTGGTGCGGGCGTGACGGCGAAAGGGATCTCCGGCGACGGCGTGGTCGGGCGAGGTCGTTGAGGTGGCTCCGGGGCGAACGAGCGCTTGGGGCTCGGTCTGCTCGATGGAGAGGATGGCGGCGAAGCTTCTGGACACGGCAAGATGGCGTGGAGTCAATGGTGGCCGTGGCTACGATGGCGGTGCGCCTGTGGCTGCACCGGCCATGGTGGGGGAGAGCGAGAGAGAGGCGCTAGGGGTAAGTGAGGTGTCCAGGGTGGTCGGGGCATCTCCATGGTGCGCGAAGGGAGCTTAGGAGCACCTCGGTGGCAAGCAGGAGGTGGCCAGGGTGGCACGCACGGCCGACAGGCAGGTGCCTTCCTGCTCTGGCGGGAGTGCAACACCCACAATGCGGCTATATCTCCCACGTGTCGGGGCACGACTTAGAGGCATAGCCGCATGGTAGGCATGTCACAAGAGGGGTAACCTTTACACATCCCATGTACTGAATAAGAAAGGGATAAAGAGTTGGCTTACGATCGCCACTTCACACAATACATAAATATATCATACATCATCCAAGGTACAATCAAAGGTCCGACTACGGAACCAAAATAAAGAAAGACAACCCCAAATACTAGATCCCCGATCGTCCCAACTGGGCTCCACTACTGATCAACAGGAAATGAAACAAGACAACGAATCAAGATCTTCATCGAGCTCCCATATGAGCTCGGTTGCGTCATCTGCACTCGTATCGTCGGCACCTGCAACTGTTTGGAGTATCTGTGAGTCACGAGGACTCAGCAATCTCACACCCGCGAGATAAAGACTATTTAAGCTTATGGGTAGGAAAGGGTAGTGAGGTGGAGCTGCAGCAAGCACTAGCATATATGGTGGCTAACATACGCAAATGAGAGCGATAAGAGAAGCAATGCAACGGTCGTGAACTAGAAATGATCAAGAAGTGATCCTAAAACTACTTACGCACAACCATAACACAAGAACCGTGTTCACATCCCGGACTCTGCCGAGAAGAGACCATCACGGCTACACATGCGGTTGATTCATTTTAATTAAGTTTAGTGTCAAGTTCTTTACAACCGGATATTAACAAATTCCCATCTGTTCATGACCGCGGGCATGGCTTTCGAAAGTTCAAAACCCTGTAGGGATGTCCCAACATAGCCCATCACAAGCTCTCATGGTCAACGAAGGATATTCCTTCTCCCAGGAAGACCCGACCAGACTCAGAATCCCGGTTACAAGACATTTCTACAATGGTAAAACAAGACCAGCAAAGCCGCCCGAATGTGCCGACAAATCCCGATTGGAGCTGCACATATCTCGTTCTCAGGGCACACCGGATTGTCCAAACTACCGGTAGGCCAGCCCAGAGTTGCCCCTGGTGGCCACCGGCGGCTGGCAGGTTGGACCAACACTCAGAGGAGCACTGGCCCGAGGGTTTAAAATAAAGATGACCCTTGAGTCTGCAGAACCCAATGGAAAAAGGCTTAGGTGGCAAATGTTAAAACAAGGGTTGGGCCTTGCTGGAGGAGTTTTATTCAAAGCGAACTGTCAAGGGGGTCCCATTCCCCCAACCTCCTAAGGAACGCAAAATCAAGGAACATAATACAGGTATGACAGAAACTAGGGCGGCAAGAGTGGAACAAAACACCAGGCATAAGGCCGAGCCTTCCACCCTTTACCAAGTATATATATGCATTAAAGTGAATAAGAGATAATAATGATATCCCAACAATATCCATGTTCCAACATGGAACAAACTTCATCTACACCTGCAACTAGCAACGCTATAAGAGGGGCTGAGCAAAAGCGGTAACATAGCCAAACAACAGTTTGCTAGGAAAGGTGGGTTAGAGGCTTGACATGGCAATATGGGAGGCATGATAAAGCAAGTGGTAGGTATCGCGGCATAGCAGAAGAGCGAACAACTAGCAAGCAAAGATAGAAGTGATTTCGAGGGTATGGTCATCTTGCCTACAAAGTTCTCAGAGTTGATGAAAGCTTGATCCTCGTAAGCGTACTCAATAGGTTCCTCGATCACGTACTCATCTCCCAGCTCTACCCAAAGCAAGAACACAAGCAAAGGAACAACAATCAACCACGATGCAATGCGCAAGCAACATGATGCAAAACACGACATGATATGCGAGATGTGATATGCAATGCATATGTGTGCTTCAGAAGGAAAAATTGAACCAGACATCAAATTGGCAAACCAAGTGTGACGCTGGAAAGATGAGATGTTTTCGGTTGAAATCGACATAAAGATCACCGGAATCGGATGCACGGTTTGCAAATGGCAAGCAAAACAAGAATGACACAATTCTGCGATTAACAGCACGATGCCATCTAGAATGCAACAAGAAACTAAGCTACTGCACTCCAACATAGCAACAAGGCACATGGCAGTGCTCTACTCAAGATGCTTAACAAAACATGAACACTGTGCTACCGCAAAATCACACAAGAGCAGGTTCAAACAAGCATGGAAAAAGTGCAAAAGATATCAGCTTCACAAACTTAGTGAAAATACTAACATGCCAGGAGTAACATCAGGAAGCAATGTTTAGAGCAAGCAAACAACATGCTACAGGAACATATCATAGCAATACAAGGCATGAGATAAAATCTACTTAATGCATGGAACAAAAGTCCCCTACTGACCATGAGCCAAAAAGGCACAGAAGATAAGATGGCACCCATCAAAACATAGCAAGTTTTATTAACAGTTCCAGATTTAGCAGAAAACAGAGCATGGCATAAGCAGAATTATGAAGGCATCTTTGCAACCTCGAATCACTCATCACAAAGCCTTGCATGACAAGATAATCATAGCATCAGCAAGAAGACATGTTCATGAAGCTAACCATGGCAAGATAAAGTTCATAGCATGCATGGATCAATAGCAACAACCATGGCAAAATTGATTAACATGTAAACAGTCTGCCAGGAACATTTTATAGCAAAAAATAGAGCAAGATTAAGACATGCTAGGCACTTCATCATTGCAAACAGGGGCATGGATGGATAGAGCACAACCATAGGTCCAAATCATCCTTACTGAAGCAACTCAAAACAAGCATGGATCTCACTGTAGCATCATGTTTACATGGCATAAAAATAACAGCAGAGCAAAGACTTAGTAAAATCATAAGTCCCTGAAATCAGCAACAACACGAAGACTACTTTGCATGCTTGTGCTAGTCACCACAGAGATCACAAAAATACATGGAAAGCACCCCTATAAAGATGGCATGGCATAGTTCAAAACACATGTAGAGCTCATGCCCATATGAAGCACACATCAAATGTGGCAAAAATGGCAAATCACCCTAAACTGATAAATAACAGGAGAAAACATTGTATAGCACTCTTGCATCAGTGAATTGGGCATCAAGATGGACTCAAACAAGCATGCCACAATGGAATGAAATGAAGAGCACATCATGATGAACATTTCGATATAACATGCGCATGAAATGGAGCAGTATGCAACAAGTTATGGCAGGCCAAAGATGCTCATGTGATGCTGGAACAGTAAAGGACTGAGCCGAATTTTGGAAAAAAAACACACGGGCACAGGATAGGTAAAATGTGCTCAGAGCGCACGATAGGATGGGCGCTCACAATGGGCTCGCAGGCCAGCAAACGGGATGGGCCGGACACGGGGGCGTGCCCGAGCTGGGCCTTGCGGGCCGGCGCGGAGGAGGTGGCCCAGGCGAGTGAGGCGCTCGTGCTCTCGTGCTCCCGCCCGAGCACGAGGCCATGGCGGTGACAGGCGGCGCAGGGGCTCTGACGGGAGGGATGGAGGGCGCGGGGAGGCCGGGACAGACGGGAACGGGCAGATCCGGGCCTGAGGACCCCGGATCCGGCGAGACTTGAAGACGAGGAGGCCGGCAACGAGGTCTCCATGGCGGTGGCTGCTCCTACTGCAGAGAGAGAGTTCGTGAGGGAGAGAGAAGAACGAAGGGAGAGGGAGGAGAAGGACAGGGCGGCGCGAGCTCACCGGAAGGGCGGCGGCGCTGCGGGATGGCGGTGTGGAGCGGATGCCGAGGAAACTGCGGTGGTGGAGCTCGCCGGCGACGACGGCGACGAGCGGCGGGGAAACTCCGGCGAGACAGGCATGGGTGGCGGCGCGCTCGGGCCTTGATGGGCTTGGGCGGGCCGGAGATCGATCTGGCGGGCCCTCATGGTGGGAGGCTGTGGCTGGCACTGTTGGGGCACGGAAAACGAGGCGTATTAGGGTTAGGGTGCTCTCTCTCAGATTTGGACGGGGGAATGATTATTTATACACAGAAGGAGTTTGGAGTGTCCAAATGAGGTGTAGTTTTTGCCCACGCGATCGTGATCCAACGACGGAGGACATGTGAGTGGTTTGGAAGGGTTATTGGGCCGTTTTGGAGGGGTGTTGGGCTGGAACACACACAAGGCCTTTACGGTTCCCGGTTAACCGTTGGAGCATCAAACGGACTCCAAATGGCACGAAATTTGACAGCCGGTCTACCGGTGGTGTACCAAGGCAGCTTGGCAAATCTCGGTCCATTCCGAGAATGTTTAACACCCGCTCACGAAAAGAGACAAAAGGGGAATGCCGCAGGACGTAGGAGTGTCAGATTGCAAAACGGACAACGGGGAAAATGCTCGGATGCATGAGACGAACACGTATGCAAATGAGATGCACATGATGACATGATATGAAATGCATGACATGGACAAAATGCAAAATGAAGACAAAACCCGACCACGAAGGAAAAATCATATCGCATCTCCGGAAAAGGCAAGAGTCAGAGTTACAAATGTGGATGATGACTGGCAGGGGGCTAGGTGGGCTGGCCAGCTGGGCTGCGACGGGTAAGCCAGGTAAGTGCTTCTCTCTTTCCTAATTCTTTCTGTTTTCTATTATCTATAATTCTTTTTTATTTATTAAAAATGCCAGAGCATTTTCAAAAATCATGAGACTGCTTATGGCCGCTGTTTGGATTATTTCCAATAGCAAACATTTCAGTTCATGAATATTTGGACATTTAAAATATTATATAGCATTTAAATGCCCAAATGCAAATAGCACATGATTTAATTCAGTGACCCAATGTTGTCCTAGAAAGATGTGAACCATTTTGTCAAAGGTTCTAGACCAAGGCAAAGATGATGAACATTTTAAAAGGGATTTCACGTTCATTGAAAAAGTATTTCAGTAACCCTAGTTGGATTCAGTGGTGCTGGGGGTTTATGTCATCCCCATTTCCAAGTTTCTGAGGAATTTAAACATGATGCAAACACTCTAATGCATGCACTCACTAGGGTTGTGACACTTGGACATCTTATTTGATTGTGAGCCCCATTAATTATTTTCAAACTTGAGCAAATTAGTTGAAGTTGGACAAGGAAGACAACGTAATGAGTTATGTTTGGGTATATTTGCATAGAAGTTATATTGTTATGGATCCTCTAACATGTGATGTTTGCTTAGGATCTTTTGCTAGCCAACATTTTGTACTAAGTAGAGATACTACTTGTGCATCCAAAACCCTTAAACCCCGTTTCATACCATGCGTGTCCACCATATCTACCTATGGATTGAATAAGATCCTTCAAGTAAGTTGTCCTCAGTGCAAAAAGCAATAAAAATTGCTCCTAAATATGTATGATCTTTTATTGTAAGGGAAAATAAGTGTTGTACGAACTTGTGATGGTAAAGAACTAAAATCGACGGACTGCATAATAAAGGTTGCTATCACAAAGGGCAATATAACATGACGTTCCTTTGCATTAAGGGTTTGCACATCCAAAATTAAAAGGCGCATGACAACCTCTGCTTCCCTCTATGAAGGGCCTATCTTTTACTTTCATGTATTTACTTTTATGAAAGAGTCAATTGTATTCCTTCTTATTTAAAGCTCAATTATTCTTTAGTTGGCAAGCATCATGTGGTGGGGAAAGATCTAAGCATATATGGCCATTCAAATATATTTGATCATGAATTATTATTGTTGACAGTTATCTACTCCCTCCATCCCAAAATTAATATCTCATGCCCCAGTTCATTGGTAAATTTGCAAACAAAATCTCATTGTCTGAATATTGTCTCAAACAGACCCCTCTGCCATGTCTTCTTCCTTCGCTCGTCACCAGGGGCCGGTGCTGGTCAGCTGTGGTCCCGTCTAGCTGCAGTTCCTAGGGGCGCCACCTCCGCCGCCTCGATCCCCTCCCGCCACCCAGACTTGCATTGCCACCCAACTACTCTGCCGCTACCCAGACCTGCTCTTCCGCCACCGCCAAGATCTGCGCTGCCGCCCAGAACTGCTCTGCCACCGCTGCCCAGAACTACTCTCCCGCGCGTCCTCGAGCTCCCGTTGTTGCTTCTCCTTGAGTTCTGGTTGCTGCTTCTTCTCGATCTCCCACTGCTGCTTCTACTCGAGCTCCTATTGGTGGAGCTCTGCTGTCTCCCATGCTTCTCCCCTGTGGCCTGCTTCTCCTGTGCTTGTGTTGTCGTTGCTGGTGCTGCTCCTCTGCACTCTATGAAATTCAATCAAATTCACTGTTAATTTTGGAGTAGATCAAAATCAGAAAATATTTTCTTCTTTTAATCATCAAATAATTTTCTAGGAATGCACTTGATAATTTTGGAGTTGATATCCTGCTAGTTGTAGTTCGAAAAAGATCCAATGGCTTCCAACTTCACTCGAGATTATTCAGTGTCCTTGGCAGCACATGATTGTTGGGTTGTTCGTTCACTCCGGCCTTCGAGTTAAGGAGCTTCATGCTCAAATCTCATCTGGCAAGCAGAGTTGCTCCAGTTCCTCCTAGACATCAACATTTCTAACAGTTTTAAGCTACCACCATTCTGAATAGTGAACACTGAAGGAAGTGTTTATATTTAACGAACAAAATTGTATGCTCTTTTTCCGCTATTAAATGGAATAGTAATGGAACTAAAGGTAGGTGATTGTATTGATCTCGAGTTTGGGACAAAAAAATAACCGACTATAGGCCCTCAAATGTGCATCTAAATGATAATTGCGTTCAATTTAAAATTCAGTAGCATAAGCATAACCTCTACAGACGTTGAGAAAAACAATTGGTGTGCAAGAAATAAATTCAGACAGACACCACGGTATTTCCTGCTTACGTTTTTACCTCCAGTGTTACTTTTGCTAAACTATGCTTTGATGCATCTTCAAATTCTTTATTATTGATGCTGTTTTATCATGCAAATGCCTAGATGTTGTTGATTGACATTGATGTTGCCGTTTTGCCAAGTATGCTGGTTCTCTCTTGGACTTGCAAGGTTCTCTTTGGAATACTTTAAGGAGGTCACCTTTAATTCATTTGGATCAGGATCACACAGCTAGCTAACTTCATGTGAGTGACGGGTTGATTCCTTACCTAAAAATGATTGCAAAGTTTAACCTACCAAAAAATGAGGCATCCATGTAAAAAGATTGACCAAGGAAAATACATCCATGTGGCACTAGATGAGTGCCAGTGTAAAGTTCCAACAGAGCAACATGGTTGAAAAGAACAAGGTTCAAAACTTAAATGTTGTCTCCACTCTCCAATTTAAATTTAGTAACAAGGGAGAGCAAACACCTTTTGCTGCTGCTAGAGGAGAACGGAGGAGCGCAGTTGCTTGATTGCAGAACGTGAGCACATTCATGATGTTGGGCATTGATTCGTTAGCCGTTTGTCGGACCGGACGACCAAGGGTGCACATCATATGCCTGTGAAGATCAGCAAGCAAGTGATGTGGTGAAACAAATGGTGATGAAGTAGGGGATACATGCGTGCATGATGATGCAACATTTTCTGATTAAATCGAGTCTAGACTGACTTTTAGACTGATTTTCCATATATGTTGAAAATAGATACACAAAGTTTCAAAATAGAAAACACACTTCTTAGTTTTACACAACTGAAAATTGATGTATGGCAGTACAAAAATTTCTTGCAATAAAAGCCCAACTCTCTAAACCTGAAACTGTAACTGACTTCTAGACTGAATTTTTACTCCAAGAGTTTTTATATTCAGATGACTCTAACTGAAATTTAGACTGAGTTTTAGGCTGAATTTAAACTTTCTTGCAATAAGCTTGCAGTACACTTCATATAAAGATCAGGAGCCAAGCTCTAAAATTGAATTTTTAACAGAGTTTTAAAGTGAATTTTCATGACTGCACTTGTTTCAATTTCAGTTTCATATAAAGTTTATATTCAGATAAGGAGACTGACTTTTAAACTAACTTTATATTCAGTTTCAGGTAAGGACATCAAAGAATCTACAACAGTGAGGCCAATTCTACAACATCTATGACAGAGATTCTACACCATAGTGGTGAATTCTACAACATCTATTTCAGAGAATCTACAACAGTTAGGCATCTGTGTAAACAAGCAAAGAATGTACAACACCAACGAGGAACAAACCTTGAGGTTGGTGTGCTTGGTGGTGGAGTCCTAGAGTGGATGGAGGAACATGTCGGAGCACGCCGCCCCCTTGCCGCCACCATCCCGCCGTCACTGCTACGTGGCCATAGACATGTCGTAGTCAGACCTCCACTGATGCTGGCTCAGCATGACGAAGGCGACTAGGTAGCCGCGACTACAGGAGATGAGCTCCTCACCTAACGACCACCAGCAACAGCTGTCGGATTACGGGTTCCGGCAAACCCTTGAGGTTCAAAAACTGGAGTGCGCACGAAGATCTCTCTCCCCCGCAAGCTCACTCTCGCAACGATCTCTAAGCCTAGCTCACCGAACCTGAAGAATAAGGGACACAATGGTTTATACTAGTTCGGGCCACCATTGTGATGTAATAGCCTACTCCAGTGTGGTGCGGTGGATTGTCTTGTAGGCTGAAATGAACACGTACAAGGGATGAACAGCCTCCTGACGAGAGGTGTTCTTGAGCTCGATGAGCTTGTGTGTGTGAGGATGGTCTGGATCATCTCCTCTCTCTATGGTGGTGGCTAGTCCTATTTATAGAGGCCCTGGTCCTCTTCCCAAATATTAGGCGGGAAGGGATCCCACAACGGCCAGTTTGAAGGGGGAAAACTAGTACAAGCTATCCTGACAAAAGGTGGTCTTCGCCTGCCAAAGGCTCTGGTGGTGATGCTGTCATGGGCTCTGCGGTGACCTCCGTCCTGCTGGTCTTGGTCTTGTTGCACCAATATGGAAACCTTTGCCTAATGCATCGGACTCCTCACCTGCGCTTGCCTCTTTAGCACTAAAGAGGAAGTTGGCACCCTGCGCCCGCTGGCGGCTGCCTGGCCTTGGTCGTCATGGCTCACGTCACGTGAACCTCGCGAGGTGCCCCTTGCATAGACATCTCCGCCCCTCAGGAGCCAGCCTCGGGAGGCTGCCCCTGAGGAGGTCTTGGCGTCATCCTCCTCGCGAGGATTGGCCCCTCACGAGGGTCTTGAATGGTTGCTGCTGAAGATGGGCCATACCAGGCCGCTGGTGGAGCCACGCCCTAGGCAGCAGGCAGGCAAGTCTGGGCACCCCTGTTTCCAGGACGCCGACAGTAGCCCCTGGGCCCAAGGCGCACTCATACTTGGCTTCGCGGCAAAGCCAAGGGTCAAGTGTGGAGCACCGCGGGCCCCAATAGCCCGTGGCCTTGATTGACGCGTGGCGATTGATGGGTCGTGGGCGTCTGCGCTTTCCCATGGTGCCTCGGCAACTGCCCGACTTGACGAGACCATGATCTTCTGGGGAGGCTCTTTCCTCGTTGACCCGGCTGCGGGATGATCTTCAAGGCGCCAACCATCGCTTGGTGGTGAGGCACCTGGAGTTGATCTCGGGTTGGCTGTACTACGACACATCTATCAGGGCGGCGTTGGGCGAGGCCGTTGTAGCTTCCGAGGAGGATAAGTGAGCCACTGACCAAGCCGTGGCTGCCCGTGAGGTGGCGCTGAAGGACGTCGAGGTTGCAAAGGAGCGCTGCCGGTCGATGGAAGCCGAGCTAGAGACCATGCGCAATGAGTGTGCGATTGAGGCCCGCGGTCACAGGGCGGAGGAGGAGAATATGAAGGCCCGAGAAGACACCGTCACCAGTCGTGACGCCGAGCTGGAGCAGTCGGCAAGGGCGCAGGCCGAAGAACGCAGCCGCCTGGAGGAGCTGGAGAAGAAGGTGGCGGCGGAGAAGGCCCAGCTGGAGGCCAAGGCGAAGGTTCTTGCGGAGGACCGCGCGTCCTTCAAATCTCTTGAGGAGAGGGCCTGTGCGGTTCTGCAGGGTTTCTATGAGAAGGGCTTGGAGAAGCCGCTGGCGACCGATGATGAAGGCCCTGCCCAGCTACTCCCTCATCTTGTCGTGGCGCTCGAGGGTGTTGCCGACAGAATTGGTCCCCTGATGCAGGGGGAAGCCCGCGCGCTCTCCTCATCCGCCTTGACGCGCATCTTTAGCCATCTCTATCTTCATGACCCTGATGCCGACCTCGACAAGCTGCTGGAGCCCATAGAGGAAGGGCGCTGCGCAGCCGGTGCCGAAGCCGTGAAAGACTAGGTGGAGGCCCTATTGAAGAAGTTTCTTGCCATCGACCTCGCACCTCCAGCTGATGGCGCCGCCGATACTGTGACCAAGGCCAGCGACACGGGTGATGACAGCGCTGCCGACAAGCGGACACTTCCTAGTGACGGCGCCCGAGACTGAAGAGGAAGCCAGCTGGCGGGCGATAGTTCTCCTTCCTGCTTTTACTTTCCTGCGAGCTTCCTTGCAACATGCGACGTGCCTCGTGGAGGCATTAAAACTTTCGTTTGGTGTTAAGGAACATTATGTTGTGTAATAATTTATTTTGGTTCTGCGATTTCCTTCCCGTTTGCTTGACGTTCTACGTCGGCAGGGCCCGACCCCATGCATACCCCAGCCGCCGTTGGGCCATCCGGATCACCAGGACGGGACCAAGGGGTGAGGGGCTACATGGCCAGTTAGGCTCCTGAGTCGCGATGCTCAGGAGTCCCCTTTGACGCGCAAACGGCTTGCGGGAAGGAGATGCAGAAATAGGCCTTAGGGTTCTACGTTAGCAGGGCCCGGCCCCGCGCATACCTCAGCCGCCGTTGTGCCGTCCGGATCACCAGGACGGGACTGAGGGGTGAGGGGCTACATTGCCAGTTAGGCTCCTGAGTCGCGATGCTCAGGAGTCCCCCTTGACGCTCAAACAAACTGTAACGCCCTCGATGCGGCTATATCTCCCACGTGTCGAAGCACGACTTAGAGGCATAACCGCATTGAAAGCAATGTTGCAAGTGAGGTAATCTTCACACAACCCATGTAATACATAAGGGAAAGAGATACATAGTTGGCTTACAATCGCCACTTCACACAATACATGAATAAAGCATTACATCATCCAAAATAAAAGAAGACTACCCCAAATGCTACACAGATCCCCGATCGACCCCAACTGGGCTCCACTACTGATCAACTAGAACGAAACAACACAAAGGACAAGATCTTCATCGAGCTCCTCCTTGAGCTTGGTTGCGTCACCTGCTCGGTAACATCGGCACCTGCAAACTGGTTTTGGAAGTATCTGTGACTCACGGGGACTCAGCAATCTCACACCCTCGCGATCAAGACCATTTAAGCTTATGGGAAGGGTAAAAGGTATGAGGTGGAGCTGCAGCAAGCGACTAGCATATATGGTGGCTACCTTATGCAAATGAGAGCGAGAAGAGAAGGCAAAGCACGTTCGAGAAAATATGATCAAGAAGTGGTCCTATAACAACCTACGTCAAACATAACTCCGACACCGTCTTCACTTCCCGGACCCCGCCGAGAAGACACCATCACGATAACACACGCGGTTGATGTATTTTAATTAAGGTCAACTTCGGGTTTTCTACAACCGGACGTTAACAAATTCCCATCTGCCCATAACCGCGGGCACGGCTTTCGAAAATTCAATCCCTCCAGGGGTGTCCCAACTTAGCCCATCACAAGCTCTCACGGTCAACGAAGGATATTCCTTCTAGCAGGAAGACCCAATCAAACTCGGAATCCCGGTTACAAGACATTTCGACAAAGGTAAAACAAGTCCAGCAAGACCACCCGCTGTGCCGACAAATCCCGATAGGAGCTGCACATATCTCGTTCTCAGGTCACACCGGATAAGCTAAGCGTACGGGAGCCAACGTAACCCAAGTTGCCAAGGGACGGCCCCGCATGGTGCTCTGGGTTGGACCAACAGTTAGACAAGCACTGGCCCGGGGGTTTAAAATAAAGATGACCCTCGGGATGCGCGACACCCAAGGAAAAAAAAGGCTAGGTGGCGAATGGTAAAACCAAGGTTGGGCCTTGCTGGAGGAGTTTTATTCAAAGCAAACTGTCAAGGGGTTCCCATCATAACGCAACTGCGTAAGGAACGAAAAATCCGGGAACATGACACCGATATGACGGAAACTAGGGCGGCAAGAGTGGAACAAAACACCAGGCATAAGGCCGAGCCTTCCACCCTTTACCAAGTATATAGATGCATTAATTAAATAAGATATATTGTGATATCCCAACAAGTAAACATGTTCCAACAAGGAACAACATCTCCATGTTCCAACAAGGAACAAACTTCAATCTTCACCTGCAACTAACAACGCTATAAGAGGGGCTGAGCAAAGCGGTAACATAGCCAATGAACGGTTTGCTAGGACAAGGTGGGTTAGAGGCTTGGTTCAACAATATGGGAGGCATGATAAGCAAGTGGTAGGTATCGCAGCATAGGCATAGCAAAAGAGCGAACAACTAGCAAGCAAAGATAGAAGTGATTTCGAGGGTATGGTCATCTTGCCTGAGATCCCACAAGGAAGAAGAACGAGTCCATAAAGAAGACAAACGGACATAGTCGAATGAATCCTCACAACACGACGTCACCGGATTACTGAATTGAAGTACACCGGAAAGAAAGCAAACAACAAAGTAAACAACCACTACAACAACATAGCACGATGCGCAAACAAGTATGATGCATGTCCGGTTTAATGAGGCATGGCATGGCAAAGTGCACAAACAATCCTACAAATTAAGTGGAGCTCATTATGCAACGGAGTTGCATATTGAAGAAAACACCACATGTCTTATTTAGTTCTCTCTCGTTTATGTACCCAACAAGATGAAATGTTGTTAGCATGGCAAGAGGGTGAAGCAAATGAAAACTACCTATCTAGTCAAGTTTAAATGAGGCCGGAAACAACGAACAACAATTCCGGAAACTCCTCATATGCATATATTAGGTTTTGTACTGTTCTGCCCTAAACATAATTTTAGAGTTGTTAAGCATGCAAAGTGAAGCCACCATGTTAAACTAGGCAAAATTCTACCCCATTTACATATAAAGTTTATTAAAATCCGAGCTACGGTTATTTAGTTATGACATAAATCATTTTAACATGGCATAGGAGCAAATTAACCCAAACAGCATTTTTAACATTTTAAATATGGATGAAAATGGCAAATATTAATCTACACAAAATTCTAAGAAAGTTTCATATATAACTTATTTTAATCCGATGCACGATTTGTGAGATATTATATGCATGATCTAGAGAGACTTTTCTACAAACTGGTGTTCTCCGGAATAATAGATAAATTCGTTCAGGGAAAAAATATGTCCTAGGCCGAAACAGAGGCTGGCCCGACAGGGGAAGGGAAAAAAATAGGGGCACTAGATCTGGCCTCACCATGGGCCTTGGGCCGTTCGGTGAAGAGGTGGGAGCTGCAAAAGCGAGGCGAGGCCGGCCCAATCACAGTCAACGCGTCTTGTTCCATCGACGCAGGGAAGCAGGGGATCCAGCTCGTGCTCGTCAGAAGGCAGCGATGATGCAAGGGGCGCGTGGGACTCTGGCGAGCAGCGGGATGGCGCGGCTCCGGTGATGGGCATCTGGATCTGGGGCAAAGCAGGCGGCGGCACGATGCAGTGGTGACTGGCTGCTGCGGAAGCTGCATACATGGCGCGGGGCGGGTGAAGGAGAAGCAGAGGAGGACTCCCGTGGCAGCAAGGCGCGGAACCCGCGCGGGGGCGAGGGTGACGGAGGACGCTGACGAGCTTGCTTGGGGACGAGGCGGCGAATTGGAGGAGGGCCGCAGCGGGAACTTGGCGTCCATAGCGTCGGCTGCAGGAGTCCATGGCGCTGCTCATGCTTATCTGTGAGAGAAAGTGCATGAGAGAGAAGAAATCAAGAGTGGGAGAATAAGAAGACATAGGGGAGGAGCAGAGGTCCTGGAGGCTGGCGATGGGGATGCTCCTTCTAGTGGCAGCGAGGCGATGGAGCTCGTGCTCCTGGACGACGGGAGGCTCGGGGCATGAGCAGGGGAGGCTGTGCTTGGAGGCGAAGCGCTCGATCCATCGAGATGCTTGGGCGGCTGCGCGGAAAATTAGGGATCTAGTCGGAGGCTGTGGTTGGTGGGGATGGATCCCGAGGGGAAAAAATGAGGGCGGTGGCGGCGCGGATGGGACTGGGTTAGGCTTGGGTTAGACTAATTTGGTTAGGGGGGGTCTAAAATATGGCAAGTGGAATTTTTGGTAGGGGCATTTGGTCCCTTAGATTATAATCGGACGGTCGCGAAAAAAATAGCTAGGGAGTCCAAATAAGAAAACGGTGATGATTTATAGATGTTTGGGGATGATCCGGACCCAACGGTGACGACTGTCCGGGTCGGGTCCGGGACAGATTTCGGACGCGCGCGGGAGGAGGTCCGCGGGCTGACGAGAGAGTTAGGTAGGGCCTGGCGGATTGTGAAGAGCGGGTTAGTCTGAGAGAATAGGGGAGAGATGCAGCCCGTCACGGTTTCCGGAGACCGAAAACGTCCGACGTTAGACCGGCTATATTGCCGCTATAGTTATCCGTTGGGGCGTCAAACGGACTCCGAACGCGATGAAACTTGGCAGGCGGTCTACTAACAACAAAAAAACACCGCACGCCAACTTTCATCCCATTCCGAGAACATTTTCCGGCCACTTCTAAAATAATATTCGGACGTGACGCGGGCGCGTGCAAGTGTGTCTGGGCTCAGAACGGATAACGGACGGAACTGGGAGAACCCGGGCGAATGCAAGTTTCGAAAACATGATGACGCAATGCACATGATGACATGACAAGATGCGACACGCAAGAAAATGACAAAACAACAACAACGAATAACTGGAAGACACCTGGCGCAACGGTCTCGGGGCGTTACAACACTCCACCACTACGAGAGGATCTCGTCCCGAGATCAAGAATGGCACCGGAGGGAAAACGGAAGAGAAAGAGAAGAGTTAAAACTAAGTTGCTTCTTTGACAAACGAGTGAAACCAAAGAACCTTGAAAAGGTCGAGCAAATTGAAAGAAAGAAAGCAACGGAGAAGAACAAAGTTGAAAGCACTCCGTTAAGAAAGAGGAATAAGAAAGAACCGATCCGGGTAGCACTTCGGTTGAAAAGAGATGAAGACTTGATAAAATGAAAGAGCTTAAGCAAAAGGGACACAACACTCCGGTTAAATGGATAAACCAAGAAAAGAACATGATCCTAACAAAACAAAAAGATGAAACATCACAATGTCTCTAGAAGAAAAGAATAGAAGTTAGATCATTGAAATAGGAGAATGGAGAAGAAAATGCCAACATCTGCCACAAAAGAGCTCGACAAGGCATCTTTAGGAGAAGGGTCGAACGGAGTTGTTGGGAATCCAACAACGAAAATAATAAGCTTGATATGGTCTTATGGAATACATCTCAAATTATGAGGTGAACCTGCCACTCAGGGGAAAAGAATTGGATTGATATGAACAAATTGACGAGAAAGTATATCGCACCGGAAAGGATAAATGAAAAAAATTGGATCCTTTATAAGCACCATGGATAGCAACAATCCTCAGGGAAGGCTTTAGGTGAAATATACCGAAAGATAACTCCAAAGAAGAGGTTGATGGATTTAAAATACCTCATTCTTAACAACATGTGGAACATGAAACATGAACTCAAATTATCAAGAATGGCATAATACCACCTCCAATAATATGGTAGAAAGAATGCACTCCGGATTACAAGATGAAGAAAACTTGAGCTCCTTAGAAAAGAATCTCGATGAAAACTTCGAGAAGGGATAAAATCCTTGATGAATCACCATGTCGAGCCTCCATGACGAACTCCGGTAAACAAAGGAATGAAAAGAAAGAGAAATTGAAAACACAAGGTGAATCCTTGCAATGATTTAGATGGATCTCCGTGATAATTAGAGCTTGGAACTCCGGGAATGAAAATATGAAACTGAGAATTTGATAAGCCTCCGGAATAAGGAATTAAATTTACTCAATGAAAAACAAGAATAAGAATTACGTTATGCGTATCCTTCACCAATTTAGATTGATGAGAAGCAATGGATTTGGCATACTACTTATTCTTGTAGAACGGATTAAGATAGATATGGAGCAAACTTGAGAAGGTCTTCAACAAACCACCGGAAGGATTGAAAACAACGAATAATTGATATGATAACGAATGACGAGAGCTCTTGAACGAACCATCGTATGAATTAAAAATGAATGAAGAGAAGATAAAGAAACACTGGGAAGAATTATAAAAAGAACGAAGATACTTGAGAGAATTTAGATACAACTGAAACGACGAGATCACGCGCTGATTAAAGAATATTGAATGATGCACCGGTGAGATTTGGGGAACGAGAGCTGAAAACTGAGAATGAACAAGTCTTCTGAAATGATGGGCTCCGGATAATCGAACTGAAAATACCCTTGAATATCTCCTGATGGGTGAAAAGGATTCTCACAATCGAAAATAATTATGAGAGGATGGCAACAAGCTAGCACCATGAATCTTGAAGAGAATGGAGCAACATTAAAGAGAAACTCTTCTTCTGTCTTCAATATCTGAGAATGACGATGAGAAACACCACCAAGTTGTTGAGGCACTCCGGGATGAAAAATGGAAAGGTTGAACCAATGATGAAAGAATTTGAAAGATCAAGGAGAAAGGCATTTGACTGATGATAACTCATTCTTACGTCAAACTTGGAAAAGAATTTGAGAGTAACACCGGGAAAATAAGAAGAGTCAGGTAAGATCCTGGGAAAAGACCTGTGGGTTAGGGCCCACTCAAAAGAAACACCGTTAAATGATTTAAAAGATAGATTGCGCTGGTTGAATTAAATGGCTTGGATGAGAGAAAATCCTCGAAAGATCTTGAAATACTATAGAGTGGAAACACGAATCTTCGAGATATCTTGAGCACTCCGGAACAATTGATCAACGAGAGGTGAATGATTAAGAATTGCACTGGTATGAGAAGGCATTTGAAACGAGGAAAAAATATGATCAACACCGAAAGCTTGAATTGTTACCACCGGAGAAGAAAATGAGTGAAGAGTGACGAACTTGAAGCTCCGTTAGCATCTTCATGAGAATCACCAGATAAGGATATTGACGGAAAAGGAATGAAAAGGCCTCGCATCAGTAAGATGGATACTTGATTAAGAAATCTGAATCCTTGAAGAAAACAAGGGTGGGAGGGTGGGAAAAAAACAAAGGCAACTTGGAGACGGATGAAACAAACACCGTTGAGAAGAACTGATACTTGATCTTGCGGTTGTTGAAATGATCGGATCCACTTGAAGAGAAACACGCCGGTGAAAAGAAATTGAGATGACAAACTCGATGATCGAGAAGGATTCGTATTCACATCGGAGTATAAAAACACCATTTAGGAAAGGTATGGAATCAACATTTGACTTCGAAGCAACTCGAATACCACAACTCGAAAACAAAACAAAGGATTGGCTTGCAGAATAAGCCGGAACAAACATATGATAGAGATTTCGTCCGAAGTTTTCGTGGTGGGCCTACATGGGCTCGATCGTACAGCACCAGCATGTACAAGGCAGTGCACATGACATAGAAGCGTCGCCGAGTCGGCATAGCCAAGGACTCTTTAAGATACAACGAGACCACTGTAAAACCAACCGTGGATAGGCGAACCACTAGACGTCGAACCCCAATTTCATATCATACATCTCTCGGAAAGATATCCTAAGAGCTACTTGAATTCCCACTTATAAACTCCCGAAACTTTCCAGTTATGCAATCAGGTGTTGGGGATACAGGGGAAGCATAATATCTAACCCAAACTAGCAAATCCTACATCCAGCTGTATCCATCCTTCAACACATAACCAAGAAACCTTCGGAAATCATCTACCTCAACCTTCGAAAAGCATCTGTTATACAAGTTATGACAATACTCCCGAACTCCCGCCCCAGTACTGGGTGGCGTCGAGGTTATCTCAACAACAACTGCATAAAAGAGATTTTCGATGTCGGCGAAACTAAACTCAGGTATTGCAGAACTGCAACGATAAAATTGTGACGACAACACCTCGGAGCTGAACTCCCCGGGACACTGCCACAACCCCTAAATGATAGGAGGCACCAAGAACAATGTTCTCGTCACAAAACCATCGGAACGATTCCAAGATACCCATGTGATCCTAAATTTTTTTTAGTGAAATTTGAGAAGAGAAGAGTCAAAACTCTACGTCAGGATGCCTCACCAGAGCGACGAAGGGACTGAGGAGTAAAAAAAGAAGTCCTAACTCTCCGATATATATAATTCCTAAATGACTCAAAACATTTTTCTAGACTCAACAACGCCAGCGGTTCGATCAAGCAGGGGGCTCCTAAGGTCGGGGAAGGCTCTGATTACCAACTTGTAACGCCCTCGATGCGGCTATATCTCCCATGTGTCGAAGCACGACTTAGAGGCATAACCACATTGAAAGCAATGTCGCAAGTGAGGTAATCTTCACACAACCCATGTAATACATAAGGGAAAGAGATACATAGTTGGCTTACAATCGCCACTTCACACAATACATGAATAAAGCATTACATCATCCAGATACAATCAAGGTCCGTCTACGGAACCAAAATAAAAGAAGACTACCCCAAATGCTACGCAGATCCCCGATCGACCCCAACTGGGCTCCACTACTGATCAACTAGAACGAAACAACACAAAGGACAAGATCTTCATCGAGCTCCTCCTTGAGCTTGGTTGCGTCACCTGCTCGGTAACATCGGCACCTGCAAACTGGTTTTGGAAGTATCTGTGAGTCATGGGGACTCAGCAATCTCACACCCTCGCGATCAAGACCATCTAAGCTTATGGGAAGGGTAAAAGGTATGAGGTGGAGCTGCAGCAAGCGACTAGCATATATGGTGGCTACCTTACGCAAATGAGAGCGAGAACAGAAGGCAAAGCACGTTCGAGAAAATATGATCAAGAAGTGGTCCTATAACAACCTACGTCAAACATAACTCCAACACCGTCTTCACTTCCCGGACCCCGCCGAGAAGACACCATCACGATAACACACGCGGTTGATGTATTTTAATTAAGGTCAACTTCGGGTTTTCTACAACCGGACGTTAACAAATTCCCATCTGCCCATAACCGCGGGCACGGCTTTCGAAAATTCAATCCCTCCAGGGGTGTCCCAACTTAGCCCATCACAAGCTCTCACGGTCAACGAAGGATATTCCTTCTAGCGGGAAGACCCGATCAAACTCGGAATCCCAGTTACAAGACATTTTGACAATGGTAAAACAAGTCCAGCAAGACCACCCGCCGTGCCGACAAATCCCGATAGGAGCTGCACATGTCTCGTTCTCAGGGCACACCGGATAAGCTAAGCGTACGGGAGCCAACGTAACCCAAGTTGCCAAGGGACGGCCCCGCACGGTGCTCTGGGTTGGACCAACACTTAGACAAGCACTGGCCCGGGGGTTTAAAATAAAGAAGACCCTCGGGATGCACGACTCCCAAGGGAAAAAAGGCTAGGTAGCGAATGGTAAAACCAAGGTTGGGCCTAGCTGGAGGAGTTTTATTCAAAGCGAACTGTCAAGGGGTTCCCATCATAACCCAACCGCGTAAGGAACGCAAAATCCGGGAACATAACACCGATATGACGAAAACTAGGGCGGCAAGAGTGGAACAAAACACCAGGCATAAGGCCGAGCCTTCCACCCTTTACCAAGTATATAGATGCATTAATTAAATAAGCTATATTGAGATATCCCAACAAGTAAACATGTTCCAACAAGGAACAACATCTCCATGTTCCAACAAGGAACAAACTTCAATCTTCACCTGCAACTAACAACGCTATAAGAGGGGCTGAGCAAAGCGGTAACATAGCCAATCAACGGTTTGCTAGGACAAGGTGGGTTAGATGCTTGGTTCAACAATATAGGAGGCATGATAAGCAAGTGGTAGGTATCGCAGCATAGGCATAGCAAAAGAGCGAACAACTAGCAAGCAAAGATAGAAGTGATTTCGAGGGTATGGTCATCTTGCCTGAGATCCCGCAAGGAAGAAGAACGAGTCCATGAAGAAGACAAACGGACGTAGTCGAACGAATCCTCCCAACACGACGTTACCGGATTACTGAGACGAAGTACACCGGAAAGAAAGCAAACAACAAAGTAAACAACCACTACAACAACATGGCACGATGCGCAAACAAGTATGATGCATGTTCGGTTTAATGAGGCATGGCATGGCAAAGTGCACAAACAATCCTACAAATTAAGTGGAGCTCATTATGCAACGGAGTTGCATATTGAAGAAAACACCACATGACTTATTTAGTTCTCTCTTGTTTATGTACCCAACAACATGAAATGTTGTTAGCATGGCAAGAGGGTGAAGCAAATGAAAACTACCTATCTAGTCAAGTTTAAATGAGGCCGGAAACAATGAACAACAATTCCGGAAACTCCTCATATGCATATATTAGGTTTGGTACTGTTCTGCCCTAAACATAATTTTAGAGTTATTAAGCATGCAAAGTGAAGCCACCATGTTAAACTAGGCAAAATTCTACCCCATTTACATATAAAGTTTATTAAAATCCGAGCTACGGTTATTTAGTTATGACATAAATCATTTTAACATGGCATAGGAGCAAATTAACCCAAAAAACATTTTTAACATTTTAAACATGGATGAAAATGGCAAATTATTAATCTACACAAAATTCTAAGCAAGTTTCATATATAACTTATTTTAATCCGATGCACGATTTGTGAGATATTATATGCATGATCTAGAGGGACTTTTCTGCAAACTGGTGTTCTCCGGAATAATAGATAAATTCGTTCAGGGAAAAAATATGTCCTAGGCCGAAACAGAGGCTGGCCTGACAGGGGAAGGGAAAAAAAGAGGGGCGCTGGATCTGGCCTCACCATGGGCCTTGGGCCGTTCAGTGAAGAGGTGGGAGCTGCAAAAGCGAGGCGAGGCCGGCCCAGTAACAGTCAACGCATCTGGTTCCATCAACGCAGGGAAGCAGGGGATCGAGCTCGTGCTCGTCAAAAGGCAGCGACGATGCAAGGGCGCGTGGGACTCTGGCGAGCAGCGGGATGGCGCGGCTCCGATGATGGGCGTCTGGATCTGGGGCGAAGCTGGCGGCGGCACGATGCAGCGGCGACTGGCTGTTGTGGAAGCTGCATACATGGCGCAGGGCTGGTGAAGGAGAAGCAGAGGAGGACTCCCGCGGCAGCAAGGCATAGAACCCGCGTGGGGGCGAGGACGACGGAGGATGCTGGTGAGCTTGCTTGGGGACAAGGCAGCGAATTGGAGGAGGGCCGCAGCGGGAACTTGGCATCCATGGCGTCGGCTAGAGGAGTCCATGGCGCTGCTCATGCTTATCTGAGAGAGAGAGGTGCATGAGAGAGAAGAAATCAAGAGAGGGAGAAGAAGAAGACAGAGGTGAGGAGCAGAGGTCCTTGAGGCCGGTGATGGGGAAGCTCCTGCTAGTGGCAGCGAGGCGATGGAGCTCGTGCTCCTGGACGACGGGAGGCTCGGGGCATGAGCAGGGGAGGCTGTGCTTGGAGGCGAAGCGCTTGATCCATCGAGATGCTCGGGCGGCTGCGCGGAAAATTAGGGATCTGGTCGGAGGCTGTGGTTGGTGGGGATGGATCCCGAGGGGAAAAAATGAGGGCGGTGGCGGCGCGGATGGACTGGGTTAGACTAATTTGGTTAGGGGGGTCTAAAATATGGCAAGTGGAATTTTTGGTAGGGGCATTTGGTCCCTTAGATTATAATCGGACGGTCGCAAAAAAAATAGATAGGGAGTCCAAATAAGAAAACAGTGATGATTTATAGACGTTTGGGGATGATCCGGACCCAACGGTGACGACTGTCCGGGTCGGGTCCGGGACAGATTTCGGACGCGCGCGGGAGGAGGTCCGCGGGCTGACGAGAGAGGTCAGGTAGGGCCTGGCGGATTGTGAAGAGCGGGTTGGTCTCATAGAAGAGGGGAGAGATGCAGCCCGGCACGGTTTCCGGAGACCGAAACCGTCCGACGTTAGACCGGCTATATTGCCGCTATAGTTATCCGTTGGGGCGTCAAACGGACTCCGAACGCGATGAAGCTTGGCAGGCGGTCTACTAACAACAAAACAACACCGCACGCCAACTTTCATCCCATTCCGAGAACATTTTCCGGCCACTCCTAAAATAATATTTGGACGTGACGCGGGCGCGTGCAAGTGTGTCTGGGCTCAGAACGGATAACAGACGGAACTAGGAGAACCCGGGCGAATACAAGTTTCGAAAACATGGTGACGCAATGCACATGATGACATGACAAGATGTGACACACAAGCAAATGACAAAGCAACAACAACGAATAACTGGAAGACACCTGGCGCAACGGTCTCGGGGCGTTACACAAACCTTCATACATGACCTTGCCGAGGTCCTTGCTCGGGAGTGGTGTGCGGTAACCAGGTCAGAGGGACCTGGCAGGGCGGCGTACACTAGGCGAGGCCTGAGCATAGCCCCCGCGCCCAGCCCCCTCGCGTGACTCTCCCGAGGGGGAAGCATCGCGGTGAAGCTGGACACTAAGCCGGGTGGCTCCGTGAGGTTGGTACGACAATGGGGCCGCCCTCAGTTGTTTATCACCAGCGCGGAGCATAGCCACTTTCGCTCTTGCACGGGCATAGCCGCTCCTCGACGGTGTCGACTGCTAGCGTGGAGCATGGTGCTTCCACTGGTGCGTGGGTGAGGGCTCCCTCTAAGTGGAGCCCGTGGGGCATGTACAGCCCCGCCTTGACACGTGGCTTGCACGACAGGGCTAGACGACGTGTTTCTGGGCACCCGTGAGCCAGCGCAAGACTCACGAGGCCCTACCTCAAGGCGGGTTGCGCCTGGTCTTGGTTCTTGGTAGCTTCAGCGGTCCTGCAAGATGGTTAGGCAACCTGCGCCGGATGAATTTCTTCAGGTGATCACATGAGAAGGCCAGACACCAACGACCCCAAGAGGTGACGTGTATGGGGCCGACCCACCAGACAAAGCTCAGTCGTTGGGTTTATCGACGTTGCAGGGACAGACCCGAGCACATACGCCGTGCCTAGCCTACACATGCGAGGAATCCTAAAGAAAGACAATCGGTCCGCGGCTCCCGTGGTAACGAGGGTGGTTGCGGGTGGGGTATCGAAGTACTGAATAAGCAGGTGATAATCATAGAACGACTCAAGCAAAGAGGCAGGTTAGCTTAGATAGATGCAAGAATGATACATGCCACAGGGATGGACCTATGCGGCCTGGGGATGATGCATCTTGAGGGGCGCCCCCATAAAAGTAAGCTAGAGATGCAAAAGGACACACGTCGCAGGGACAGGCCCGTCCGACTTGGGGATGATGCTGCCCGAGGGGCGCCCCCAACTGAATGAACTAGAAAGAGTCACCTGATACCATAGCTGGAGCGGTGTTGGAGTAGCTGAAGATGCGCGCCGATTGGTTGTCCCTCATGAGCCGGCAGGGTCCTGAGCCTCAGGAGGACCCCCAGTCCCAGGTGGCTCCTGAAGAACCATAGCGGCCTCCTCCAGGATGACATGATGCCTGTCCTCCTGAGCCGCTAGGATGCTCCACAGGTGGCGCTGGAAGGTGACAACCGTGCTCGAAAAGCCGAATGGCATGCGAACGTAGCTGTGAGGTGGACCCTCGTACCGTCCAACGCGCGAAGGCCAGAAACATCCCTGAGATGCGGCCCTGTTGAGCCCTGGAATGTTGATGCAGACGCGCGGCCCGCCATCCTCGCCAGGATGGGGAGCTGCGCCGGGTGGTGGGCGGCGGTCACCGCGTATGGTCCTTGCCTCTTGAAGCTCCTGGATCACCTTGGTGATGAACTCCTGAGCACAAGCCGCTCCACGCCTCGTACCCTCTTGAGGGAAACGTGCGGCGAAGCATGCCTCCACGTGGTGCCCGAGCGCCTCCCTCGTGACGTTGGCTAGGTCTGAGGCCCTCCAAAAGAGAGCCCCCAAGCCCAGCCTGAGGAGGGCGCGGGGCGCGCCTTCCTATGCGAGAGAGGGAGGCTCCCCATCTGCGGGCGCAGGTCTTGAGGTGGTACCGCTGGAAACGCCGCTCTCCCAAGGCCGTAGGTGGAGTAGCTGTTTCTTCTTCTTGGGGATGGCCAAGTAGGGTGCAGCGTGCCTTCGTTGTCAGGGTTTTTGACTGCTGCAGCCTGGTAGGCGCGCTCGAGGGAGCACGCCGCATCTGTTTCTTCACACGGAACCGTGATGACGCCGCCGCTCCCTGGCATCTTGAGGACATTGTAGCCGTGGTGGGTCACTACCATAAACTTGGCCAAGGCTGGATACCCAAGGATGGCATTATACGACAGGCGGATGTGGGCGACGTCGAAGTCGATGAGCTCGGTGCGGTAGTTGTCACGCTGATCGAAGGTGACAGGGAGGAGAACCTGCCCTATCAGGGTGGTGGAGCCGTCGGTCACTCCTGAGAAGGGCTTGGTAGGCTGCAACTGGTCGTATGGCACTTGAAGGCTATCGAATGCTCGACGGACAGAACATTGAGCCCTGCGCCGCCGTCGATGAGGGTCTTGGTGACTTGGACGTTGCTGATGACAGGTGAGTAGAGCATCGGGAGGGCGCCGATTGTTGCCGCACACTTGAGCTGCTCCGCTGAGCTGAAGGTGATGGCGCACTTGGACCACCTGAGCGGGCATGTGGCCTCGAGCCTGGGAAGGGCCGCGTTCACTTCTTGAGCAAACTGCTTGAAGATACACTAAGAGGCTAGGGCTTGAGCGCCACCCAAGATGCAGGCGATGGCACGAGGCTCTTGGAAGTCCCCAGCCCCTCGTCCTGATGATGATCGTCGTTCCTCCTTGGTGGTGGTGGCAGTGGAGGGAGGACGGCGTTGCCCTGAGGGCGGTCCACAGGAGGCTGCTCCCTCCAGGCGCCCTCGCGAGGCGGGTCCTGCCAGCGGTCCTCACGAGGCCGGTCGCGCCATTCCTAGCAGGGGCCATGGTCGTCCCAGCGTCCTCCACTTCGTCCTCCTCCTCGGCCATAGCCTCGGTCGTTGTGCTCGGGGCATCGACTGAAGCGCCCATCGCGGATGGCCCTGAGCTCCTTTCAATGTTGGTGTTGTGGGATATGAACGTTGTGGAAGGCACAAAATGGGCGGCTGACCTTGGATGACTCGGGATGGTCGCGGCCTCGTTTCGTCTCCAGCTCTGCTGCAAGCACGGCAGCCCCCTTGCGCTTCACGCCCCTGCTCTTGGCCTTCTTGTCCTCCTGATCAGTAGCTGGGAGCTCGAGGAGGGAGAGGCGCCCTTCCTCAGCCCCCGCGCACTTGGTCGCCATGTTGAACATCTCGAGGGCCGTGCACAAGTCCTCGTGCATGGCGAGCTCCTCCTTCATCTTGACGTCGTAGACGCCATCGTAGAACGCAGAGATGATGGCCTCGTCCGTTACCTTGGGAATCTTGAGGCAGACGTTGTTGTAACGTTGGACGTACTTCTGCAATGTCTCCCCTGGTTGTTGCTTGATGCGCCGTAGGTCGCCCGTGGCCGGCGGGCGGTCGCGAGGGCCCTGGAAGTTGGCGATGAAATGCTAACGCATCTCGCCCCAGGAGCAGATCGATCCCACGGGCAAGTTTAGGAGCCATGAGCGCGCGCCATCCTTGAGGGCCATGAGAAACCACTTCGCCATGACCTTTTCGCTACCATTGGCTGCCTCGATGCTCAGCTTGTAGAGCTACAGGAACTCTGCAGGGTCAGGGGTGCCGTCGTAGCACGGAGGCAGGTCCAGCTTGAACTTGCCGGGCCAGACGACGCTACGCAACTCAGGAGTGAAGGCGCGGCAGCCTTCTGTGGTCACCGGAGCCCGTTGTGGAGGCGGGACCTAACCTTGATATCCACGCGCCGCCGGCGCGGGCGGCGCGCGGTCTTGACGCAGTGGTGTCGGGAGCGCAGGAGCGTTTTCTTGTGGCCCCGGGGCTTCCTGGCAGCTTCCTTCTTCATGCGCAGGCGCCCAGCGCGACGGGTCGCACCGCGAGACTGCGCATCTTGGTTCGAGGGTGTTGTCTTGGTGCGGAAGTGGTGGAGGCGCTTCGTGGGCGACATCGCCCGCCGCTGGAGGTGGTCGAGGTAACGAAAGGGATGGTGCAGGAGAGCCCAAGTGGCGCTAACGAGCTCGGCGATGTGGTCGAGCCAGTCGTCGTCTGGACGGTAGCGTAGGAGCTCGCGCGCCATGAGCAGTGCAGCCAGTGCATCCATGGGCACGTGACGAGTGTGGGACGATGAGCCGGCCTGAGTCAGTGACAGGGTGGCGGTGCATCCGTCCCGGCGCATGGAGGGGTGCAGCGATGAGGCCTGCTGCTCGTTCGCTGTAGGGCCGGTAGCGGCGTTGGCAGCTGGTGATGGAGAACGGCGGGGAGGTCCGCCAACGGGCGTCGTCTGAGCGACGCGGGCAGTGAGGGCCATGCGGCGCTCACCATGGGCACAGCGAGCTGATACGTCTCCATTGTATCTATAATTTTTGATTGTTCCATGCCAATATTATACAACTTTCATATACCTTTGGCATATTTTTATACTATTTTTGGGACCGACATATTGATCCAGTGCCTAGTGCCAGCTCCTGTTTGTTGCATGTTTTTTGTTTCGCAGAAAATCCATATCAAACAGAGTCCAAACGGGATAAAAACTGATAGAGTTTTTTTGGAATATATGTGATTTTTGGGAAGAATAATCAACGCAAGACGATGCCCGAGGGGGCCATGAGGCAGGGGGCGCGCCCTAGGGGGTTAGGCGCGCCCTGGGCCCTCATGGACACCCCGTAAGGCGGTTGGTGCCCTTCTTTCACCACAATAAAGCCAATATCCGGATAGAAGTCGTGTTAAAATTTCAGCCCAATCGGAGTTATAGATCTCTGTGAATGTACGAAACAGTGAAAGGCCAGAATCTGGAACGCAGAAATAGAGAGAGAGAGAGAGACAGATCCAATCTCGGAGGGGCTCTCGCCCCTCCGCCGCCATGGAGGCCATGGACCAGACTGGAAACCCTTCTCCCATCTAGGGAGAAGGTCAAGGAAGAAGAAGAAGAAGTGGGTCTCTCTCCCACTCTCTCCTTGTGGCGCGACCATCGTGTGACGGTGCTCTACACCAACACCTCCGTCATCTCCACCAACATCCTCATCACCTTCCCCCATCTATCTACAGTGGTCCACTCTCCTGCAACCCGCTGTACCCTCTACTTGAACATGGTTCTTTATGCTTCATATAATTATCCAATGATGTGTTGCCATCCTATGATGTCGGAGTAGATTTTCGTTGTCCTATCGGTAATTGGAGAATTGCTATGGTTGGTTTAATTTGCTTGTGGTTATGTTGTTGTCCTTTGGTGCCCATCATGTGAGCGCGCGCATGGATCACACGATAGGGTTAGTTGTATGTTGATAGGACTATGTATTGGAGGCAAAGAGTGACAGAAGCTTCAACCTAGCATAGAAATTGATGCATACGGGATTGAAGGGGGACCAATATATCTTAATGCTATAGTTGGGTTTTACCTTAATGAACGTTAGTAGTTGTGGATGCTTGCTAATAGTTCCAATCATAAGTGCATAGAATTCCAAGTCAGGATGACATGCTAGTAGTGGCCTCTCTCACATAAAACTTGCTATCGGTTTAGTAAAGTAGTCAATTGCTTAGGGATAATTCCGCAACTCCTACCACCACTTTTCCACACTCGCTATACTAACTTTATTGCTTCTTTACCTAAAACAACCCCTAGTTTTTATTTACGTGCTCTTTATATTCTTGCAAACCCATCCCGTTACACCTACAAAGTACTTCTAGTTTCATACTTGTTCTAGGTAAATCGAACGTTAAGCATGCGTAGAGTTGTATCGGTGGTCGATAGAACTTGAAGGAATATTTGTTCTACCTTTAGCTCCTCATTGGGTTCGACACTCTTACTTATCGAAAGAGGCTACAATTGATCCCCTATGCTTGTGGGATATCACAAGCGTCAGACATGGATGCTATGTTGTAGTGGAATGCGGATCGACGGAAGAAACAACTTCGGCACAACTCCCCTACTTGGCGCCAAATGTAGGATTACGAGTTCCGGCAAACCCTTGAGGTTCGAACACTGGGGTGCGCACGAAGATCTCTCTCCCCCGCGAGCTCACTCTCACAACGATCTCTAAGCCTAGCTCACCGAACCTGAAGAACAAGGGACATAATGGTTTATACTGGTTCGGGCCACCATTGTGGTGTAATACCCTACTCCAGTGTGGTGCGGTGGATTGCCTTGTAGGCTGAAGATGAACACGTACAAGGGATAAACAGCCTCCTGAGGAGAGGTGTTCTTGAGCTCGATGAGCTTGTGTGTGTGAGGATGGTCTGGATCATCTCCTCTCTCTATGGTGGTGGCTAGTCCTATTTATAGAGGCCCTGGTCCTCTTCCCAAATATTAGGCGGGAAGGGATCCCACAATGGCCAGTTTGAAGGGGGACAACTAGTACAAGCCATCCTGACAAAAGGTGGTCTTCGCCTGCCAAAGGCTCTGGTGGTGACGTTGTCGTGGGCTCCGCGGTGACCTCCGTCCTGTCATCCTGCTGGTCTTGGTCTTGTTGCACCAATATGAAACCTTTGCCTGATGCCTCGGGACTCCTCGCCTGCTCTTGCCTCTTTAGGACTAAAGAGGAAACTGTCACCCTGCACCCGCTGGCGGCCGCCTGGCCTTGGTCTTCATGGCTCACGTCATGTGAACCTCGTGAGGTGCCCCTTACATAGACATCTCCGCCCCTCGGGAGCCAGCCTAGCGAGGTTTCCTCTGAGGAGGTCTTCGCGTCGTCTGCCTCGCGAGGCTTGGCCCCTCGCGAGGGTCTTGAATGGTTGCTGATGAAGATGGGCCATACCAGGCTGCTGATGGAGCCATGCCTTGGGCCGCAGGTAGGCAAGTCTGGGTACCCCCGTTCCCAAGACGCCGACAGCAGCCCGTGCAGGCGACCGACAGAAGCAGCTCTGTTGCACCGTCTTGATAGTCTTCGTCGCAGATTGAGCACAGCCGATGTAGACGAATAGCCGGAGGGGAAATCGGATTTTCATCGATGCAGAGGGACATGCGAGAGGAAGAGAGCACCGGTAGCGCGCATAAGGGAGAGGGCGTCGGCGCTGGGTGGGAGAGGAGGCGCAGGCAGTGTGGAGCTGCGCAAAAGGGAACGGCGTCGGCGGTGCCGGCCAGTCGGAGAGGAAGGAGGAAGAGAGCGACTACATAGAGGGACTTCGGTTTCGGTCGGGAAAAGGCTGAGGACTAAATTGCAAAATGACCGTTGCGACATGAATTTTCGGACGGAGGGAGTATATGATAAGTAAGTTGGGAGGCGAAACATTAAGCCCCTATCTTACTCTGTGTTCGACGGGTGCTATTTGTCCTAAAAATATGCATTGAGTGTTAGCAATCATGGAAGACTATATGATAGTTGAGTATGTGGAATTTGCTAAATCAAAGCTCTTACATAGACCCTTCTTGAAAATAAGATGAATTGCAATTGTTTTGTGACTCAAATCATAGTTTGTTAGTTCTCAAGAAACTTTATGGTCTATACTTTAACATGTGAATATCTTGCTACTTGATCATGAGAAGTTTTATGAGATGAGCTACTGTTTATGATAAAGAATAATGCTAGAAAAAGTGTTTGGAACTATCATTGATCAAATTTATGCACTATGCAAGCATTCACACTTCATAAATTATTTCTTTTATCATTTACCACCTCGAGCACAAGCAGGAATTAAGCTTGGGGATGCTGATACATCTTCGACGTATCTATAATTTATGAAGTTTTCATGCCATGTTTACAACAATTTTATATGGTTTTGGTATGATTTGATTAGAACTAACCCGGACTGACGTTGTTTTCAGCAGAACTACCATGGTGTCAATTTCTGTGCATAAATAAAAGTTCTCGGAATGGGCCGAAAATTTATGGTGATTTTTATGGACCAAAAGAGAACCCCGAAGCACAAGAGTTGGACAGGAAGACTTTCAAGGCGATGACAAGGTAGGGGGGCCCTACCCCCCCCCCCCCCAGGAGGGTGCTCCTACCTTGTCACTGCCTCATGCACCCCCTTGACATGAGACCGACGCCAAAAATTCCTAGAAATACCAAAACCCCCAGAAATAAACCTAGATCGGGAGTTCCGCCGCCGCAAGCCTCTATAGCCAGGAAAAATCAATCTAGGCCCTCTCTAGCACCCTGCCGGAGGGGGCCATCAGGATCAGAGGCCATGGAGGAGGATCCCGGAGGGGGCCATCATCACCATGGAGGACAAGGGCTGGAGGGAGAACCTTTCCCCATCTAGGGGGGCGTGGAGGAGGAAGCACAATGGGCAGACTCTCCCCCCTCTCTCTTGGTGGAGCTGGAGTGCCGCCGGAGTAACCATTTCTGTAGTGACCGTCTTCATATTCATAACCATCCTCATCTCTTTCACACGGTCTACTCTCCCGCACCCCATTGTAATCCCCTAGTTGAACATGGTGCTTTATGCCACATATTATGATCCAATGATGTGTTGCCATCCTATGATGTTTTGAGTAGATTTGTTTTGTCTTTTGGGTTGATTGATGATCTAGATTGGTTTGAGTTGTATGTTTTATTTTTGTGTTGTCCTATGGTGCCTTCCGTGCCGCGCACATGTGAAGGATTCCCGCTATAGGGTGTTGCAATACATTCATAATTCGCTTATAGTGGGTTGCTAGAGTGACAAAAGCTTAAACCCGAGTAAGGGGGTTGTTGCGTATGGGATAAAGGGGACTTGATGCTTTAATGCTATGGTTGAGTTTTAGTTTAATGATCTTTAGTAGTTGTGGATGCTCCCTAGAGTTCCAATCATAAGTGCATTTGATCCAAGAAGATAAAGTATGTTAGCTTATGCCTCTCCCTCATATAAAACTGTAATGACGACTACCGATCTTGTTAACAATTGCCTAGGGCAATTCCGCACACCGGTCCATCATTATTCCACACTCGCTATTTATAATATATAGTAATATATTCTAACTTTACATTAACAACACCTATTTTTATATTGGGATTTTTATTTCTATGCCCCTGGTTCCTTAGCTCTACTCATTCATCCCCAGTCTGTTAACTTTTGCTCACTTTCCCCCACTCCCTTGCCCAAAACCCTTAGAATAGGTTATAACGGATGTTGTCGTAGGTCAACGCCTTTAACCATGAGCTGACGAGTGGGGTCGCGTATACGTGGGCGCATGCAAGACCGCAGTAGTGGGGTAGCACGTGTCCATGGACATGCCCGAAACGCCCCATCATATAAAGAGGGCAACCACCTCCATTGCCCCTACTATTTTCCCCCAAATCCCCTCCCCGCCGCATCGTCTTCCTCTCCCCCACCGGCGTCGTCTCGCTCTCCTCCACTGCCTCCACCGCACTGTCTCGCTCTCCCCCACTTCATCCTCTTCCTCACCTTCATCGCCTCCATCCGTCAGAAGGCCGACACTCATGGCGACGCCGCCGCAGCGGTCGGAGATGTGGTGGAGCTGCAGGGTCCAGGCGCGGTGACCGCAGATGTCGGTGGCATCCACGGTGGTGCGGGGAAACTCGCAACCACTGCGGATGTGGCGGGGTCTGCCTCATCACCGCAGAAGGTGAAGGCGTCGAGCGGCGTAGTCCATCCAGATGCCCCCATTGCACCGCCTGCCATGGAGGAGCAGGTATTTGCACTTGCTTAGCTTGTAGAGTTAATTGCTCCCTAGTTGCATTGGTTAGATTGTAATTCATACGGTACTTCGGATGGTTAGAGTAGTTGGTTTTACGGATGGGCCGGGGTTTTCTGTAGGGTATGGGTTGGGGGGACGGGGGTTTTTGGACTAGGGTTTGTTGGATAAATTCGTTACAAAAATGCTATGTTGTGAACTATGATTTTAGGTGTTGCAATGATTGGGGTTTTTAGATTTTTTTAGATTTGTATAAATTCATTGCAAAAATGCTAGATGTTGTGAACAGGTTGGTTTTTTAATGCTATGATGCTTATTAGATTTGTTTTTAGTGCTCATAGATTGGGTTTTTTAATGCTACTCAGATTCGTTGCCTTAGATTGGGTCCCTATTAGATTTGTTTTTGCATGCTACTCAGATTGGGGTTTTGAATGTCATATGCCCAAATGGAATCCATTGATTAAGAAGTTATTTGATTCATTAGTATATAAATTTGTCCACAATATGTTGTTATATTAGCTCTGTTCTTCAATGTGTGTGCATGACTAATGATCAATGTGTTATTTGAATGTCATATTGGGATTTTTGATCAATGTGTGTACAAATCTAATACATTGATATACTAGTGATGGATGTGGTTTTTGAATGCATAGAGCTAAGGGGCACAGAAATAAAAAACCCACTTCTAAAACATTTCTGATATTGGGAGTATATTAACCCTATTATCAATGTGTTATGTGTGCATATCTAAATTTTCAATTGGCTACTAGTGATGGATGTAATTGTATATTCAGGAGGATGACGGTTGGGATGGGGGATAAAGGGGAAGATGGCCGACTACGACCCGTACGAGGGGGCGTTTAGTGACGATGTTGAATATGAGGTAAGCCTATCCCTTGTACATTTAGTTCCTTTGACATGGTGTATATGAATCTATAATGTATTAATGCAATTCATTCATGTGTGCAGTATGATTCTGGAGATGATGTGTACAAGGGCAAACATAGCGTCCTTCACAACCAAGGAGGTGGAGAAGATCAAGGCCAAGGGAGTTGCTTCGTTCTACAACTGCAAGTTTAAGAAGTGGCACTGCCCCTACTGCACCACCAAGCCAAAGCCCAAGGATGGCCGCTTCGATCACCTTCTGTCTCATGCAGAGGATGTAGCGATCCACGGGGAGGACTACATGATCAGGGGGCAACATGATGCGCTCGCGAAGGCCCTGACTCCAGCGTGAAGTGATGTGATGATGTCATGCTATGATGGTGTGATGCTGTGAATTGAATCTTAATATTTTGGGTACTTTGGGTCCGGTTACTTTTGGTAAACTTAATGTGGCTATTTATGGTGTGAACTGAATCTATGGTGATGCTAGTAATGTATTATATCTATATTTGTCTGTCCTTATATTTGCTTGTGGTGTATGGTTAGTTCTGTTTAGATGTTGTGAACTATGATTTTAGGTGCTGCAATGATCACAAATGTTGTTTTAGTGTTGCTTCATGATAACCCGCAAGTATAGGGGATCGCAACAGTTTTTGAGGGTAAAGTATTCAACCCAAATTTATTGATTCGACACAAGGGGAGCCAAAGAATATTCTCAAGTATTAGAAGCTGAGTTGTCAATTCAACCACACCTGGAAACTTAATATCTGCAACAAAGTGGTTAGTAGCAAAGTAATATGATAGTGGTGATAACGGTAGCAAAAGGTAACAATAGTAAAAGTAATGTTTTTGGTATTTTGTAGTGATGATAGCAATAGCAACGGAAAAGTAAATAAGTGAAGAACAATATGTGAAAAGCTCGTAGGCAATGGATCAGTGATGGAGAATTATGCCGGATGCGGTTCGTCGTGTAACAGTCATAACCTAGGGTGACACAGAACTAGCTCCAGTTCATTGATATAATGTAGGCATGTATTCCGCATATAGTCATACGTGCTTATGGAAAAGAACTTGCATGCCATCTTTTGTCCTACCCTCCCGTGGCAGCGGGGTCCTTACGGAAACTAAGGGATATTAAGGCCTCCTTTCAATAGAGAACCAGATCAAAGCATTAACACATAGTGAATACATGGACTCCTCAAACTACAGTCATCACCGGCAAGTATCCCGATTATTTTCACTTCGGTGTTAACGAATCATAACACATAATAGGTGACTATAGACTTGCAAGATAGGATCAAGAACACTCATATATTGATGAAAACATAATAGGTTCAGATCTGAAATCATGGCACTCGGGCCCTAGTGACAAGCATTAAGCATAGCAAAGTCATAGCAACATCAATCTCAGAACATAGTGGACACTAGGGATCAAACCCTAACAAAACTAACTCGATTACATGATAGATCTCATCCAACCCATCACCGTCCAGCAAGCCTATGATGGAATTACTCACGCACGGAGGTGAGCATCGTGAAATTGGTGATGGAGGATGGTTGATGATGACGATGGCGACGGATTCCCCTCTCCGGAGCCCCGAATGGACTCCAGACCAGCCCTCCCGAGAGGTTTTACGGCTTGGCGGCGGCTCTGTATCGTAAAACGCGATGATTTCTTCTCTCTGATTTTTTTCTCCCCGAAACACAATATCTGGAGTTGGAGTCGGAGAGGCAACAGGGGGCCCACATGGTAGGGGGCGCGCCGTAGGGGGAAGGCGCGCCCCCCACTCTCGTGGAGAGGTGGTGGGCCCCCTAGCCTTCATCTTTTGCAGGTATTTTTCTTATTTTCTGAAAAGTGGCTCCGTGAAGTTTCAGGTCATTCCGAGAATGTTTGTTTCTACACATAAATAACACCATGGTAATTCTGCTGAAAACAGCGTCAGTCCGGGTTAGTTCCATTCAAATCATGCAAGTTAGAGTCCAAAACAAGGGCAAAAGTGTTTGTAAAAGTAGATACGACGGAGACGTATCAACTCCTCCAAGCTTAAACCTTTGCTTGTCCTCAAGCAATTCAGTTGATAAACTGAAAGTGATAAAGAAAAACTTTTACAAACTCTGTTTGCTCATGTTGTTGTAAATATGTAAAGCCAACATTCAAGTTTTCAACAAAGATTATAACTAACCACATTCACAATAACGCATAGGTCTCAAGTTTACTCATATCAAAGGCATAATCAACTAGCGAGCAATAATAATAAATCTTGGATGACAAAACTTTCTCAAAACAATCATAATATGATATAACAAGATGGTATCTCGCTAGCCCTTTCTGAGGCCGCAAAACATAAATGCAGAGCACCTTTAAAGACCAAGGACGGACTAGACATTGTAATTCATGGTAAAAGAGATCCAGTCAAGTCATACTCAATGCAAGTTAACAGTAATGAATGCAAATGGCAGCGGTGCTCTCCAACTGGTGCTTTTTAATAAGAGGATAATGACTCAGCATAAAAGTAAATAGATAGGCCCTTCGCAGAGGGAAGCAGGGATTTGTAGAGGTGCCAGAGCTTGGTTTTGAAACAGAGGTGAATAATATTTTGAGCGGTATACTTTCATTGTCAACATAGAAACCAAGAGATGGCGATATCTTCCATGCTACACACATTATAGGCGGTTCCCAAATAGAATGGTACAGTTTATACTCCCCCTTCCACCAACAAGCATCAATCCATGGCTTGCTCGAAACAACGAGTGCCTCCAACTAACAAGAGTCCCAGGGGGAGTTTTGTTTGCAATTATTTTGATTAGTTTTTCATAAAGAATGGGACTGGGCATCCCGGTGACCAGCCATTTATCTCGTGAGTGAGGAGCGGAGTCCACTCCTCTTGAGAATAACCCGCCTAACATGGAAGATACAGGCAGCCCTAGTTGATACATGAGCTATTCGAGCGTACAAAACAGGATATTTATTTCAAGGTTTAGAGTTTGGCACATACAAATTTACTTGGAATGGCAGGTAGATACCATATATAGGTAGGTATAGTGGACTCATCTGGAATAACTTTGGGGTTTAAGGAGTTTGGATGCACAAGCAGTATTCCCGCTTAGTATAGGTGAAGTCTAGCAAAAGACGGGGAAGCAACCAGCTAGATAGCGACAACAGTCATGCAACCCAAATCGACACAGCCTGCCGCTCCGCATTCCTCCTCCCCGAGCTCTCCTCCCACTTCAACAATGGCGAACTTCCCCGTGAATGTCGTCCCCTACCTCCCCACAAGGATGACGATCGAGCTTGGGCCGGAGAACCGAGTCGTCCGTGGTGACATGGCCATGCATCCAGTTCCTCCCCTCAATCATGATTTCCTCGCCATTGCGGATGTCAACAAACATGTCCCACATCATCAGAAAGCTGCTCTTCGGGAGGTAATCACCGATCTGCTGCATGAATCCCACTTTTTCCCTTCTGAGGTTGATGATCATCCACTGGGCATTGCTATCTATGGATTTGCCAATCCTTTAGTGAGGGACAATGTTGTGGGCACCACCTTTGAGATTGATGCTGAGGTAGAAGGGGATATGAACACTATCGTTTCTTTCGTACCGCATGATGAGGCTCTGAATATGTGGCTCACCATCTATGGCCCTGCGGTTTGGATCTTGTATGTGGGTTTCCCCTATGATTATCAGACTTATCACTACCTGCATCGGTCGGTGGACAGTTTTGGTAGCCTCATGCATTGGCACAATCCTAGGGGTGACCGAAAATTTGTTCTGGTTCATGTCAAGGTCATTAGTCTTCGTCTCGTCCCAAAAAGCCTGGTGATCCGTCAGTTGGGCGGAGACAGACGCTGCTGGACTGTTTGTGTCACTATGTTGCATAGTAGTGACTGGAATGCGCATTTGCCTGAAGTTCCACCTGCTGGAGAAGATCCTCCACCTGATAATGGAATCCCACACCCTCTCTATGGCGACGAGCTTACAGCAGAGCAACTCTATCAAATGCAGCTCAACAATTGGATAGCACAACAAGGTGCTGCTAACAATGCGGCTGCATACAATGATGGTGAAGGCCTACAAAATGTGGAACTGGAATTTCAGCCAAACTGGGGGAATGGCCAGCTCCCCCACCTCAGGCACCTCCTGCTCTGTATAACTTCCAAGAATGGCTAGCCAATGAGGGGCTGCAAGTTCAAGATGGTATCCTCCCACCTGACAATCTTCAGGACAGCCCTGCGGCTGCATGGAATGATTCCATTTCTCCCCAGAGCAGCTCTGCTTCTAGTTCTGAGTCTGAGGCCATGGTTCTGGTCCCAATTAACATCATGCAGGCCTTGTAGCGAAGCAGCTCCTTGGTCTTTAGCTCTGCTTCCTCTCAGGATTTGGTTGTCAGAAACAACTCTGAAGTGATATCCTCCAGCTCTGCAACTCCCACACAGTAACTTCAGTTCAACCTTTAGGTATCAAATGCAGGTATCAACATTAGTTTCTCTGCTGACAATGAGATGATCAACTCCATGCTGCTGAATGAGCCATTGTCTTATGTGCATGTTACCAACTTCCTGTCAAGCAGACTCATGCCAACTTTGGCTACCTTTGGGCCTTGGGCGCATGGTTATGGTATTAGGCCGGCAAGTCTGAACATTCAGTTAGTGGTGACAACCACTGAAGATGGTCAGTTGGATGCTTCTGCTACTGTCACCTCTTTTGATGCTGCAGGTAGTTATAGTTCTTCCACACAGCTTTGGACCCTTGCCTCCAATGCACCAGTTAAGGCTAGCACTGTTACTATAACTGAGCTTAGCGAGGATCTGCTGGCATCCTCTGACGACCTAGCTACCACTGGTTCAGATACTGTACTTGGTGACTCTTCTATTGGAGGACATAAGAACAAACGTGGTAAATAATGTCCGGGATTTGAACTCAGATCCTAAGCTTTTGGCTTTATCAAACGCTATCTCCTCTAGTGGTTGTGCTATGATTTGCTTGCAAGAAACCAAAAAACCCTCTTTTGATAATCTGTTCATTAAATCCCGTTGCCCTAGAAGATTTGATAAATTTGCTTATATTCCTTCTAGTGGGGCCTCGGGAGGTATTATAACCATTTGGAACAGCTCTATATTCACTGGTACGGTACTTATGGAAGAAAAATTTGCTCTGGTAATTAAATTCAAATCCACGCATTCGGCCCAAGAATGGACTCTTGTAAATATATATGGACCTTGTCAAGGAGACCCAAGAGTGGCTTACACAAACTGGCTACTTCATCTAAACATTCCCTCCGATGAAGATTGGCTTCCAATTGGTGATTTTAGTTACATGTGAAGCCCTACTAACCGCAATAAACTTGGTGGCAACATTAATGATATGATTACATTCAATGACTTTATTCGATCGCAAGGGCTCATTGAACTACCAATTAAAGGCAGGGCATACCTGGAGAAATATGCAGCAGTAGCCCCTACTAGAGCAACTTGATTGGTTTCTTACCTCCACTAATTGGATTCTGTCATATCCAAATACCATGGTAAAACCCCTTGGGAAACCAGTCTCGGACCACATCCCATGTGTAGTCATAATTGAAACTTCAATACCAAAAAGCAATCTGTTCAGGTTTGAGTCTTTTTGGATACAACATCCAGGGTTTATGGAACTTGTCTCAGAAGTTTGGAATAGACCAGTTAACTCTTCTAATGTTGCCACTGTGCTCTACCGCAAATTTAAAATGCTAAGATATGAGCTCAAACACTAGAGTAAAAAGATTTCCAAACTCTCCATTGCAATAGAAAATTCAAACTCCACACTCGCAGATCTTGATGCTAGAAAAAACAGACGGATCTTATCAACTCCGGAACGCAACTTTAGGACAATCGTAAAGAAGCACATTCTTCGGTTGTTAAATTACCAGAAGCAATACTGGAAAAAGAGATGCACCATTCGCTGGGTTCAATTTGGGGATGAGGATCCAAATTTTCTTAAAGCCCTTGCTTCTGAAAGATACAGAAGAAATAACATAACCACTCTTCGGCTTGATAATGGTACAACAGTGGAAGATCATGCTGGCAAAGAGGCCCTCATCTACCATACCTACAAGGATAGGCTTGGTTCTTCTGGTAACTATCAAATGAAATTTGATCTTCCTAGCATCATTAAAAAAGTAGATGACTTGGACCAGCTCACTGTCCCTTTCTCCAAACCTGAAATTGACGATGTCATCAAAGAAATGCCAGCTGATAGAGCCCCTGGTCCGGATGGCTTCACGGGTCATTTCATTAAAACTTGCTGGCACATCATCAAAGAGGATTTTTATAGACTTTGTGATCAGTTCCATGAAGGGACCTTAAACTTAGAAAGCATCAATGAGGGTTTCATCACGTTAATACCAAAAGTTCCCTCACCAAAGACGGTTAACGACTTTCGGCCGATCACACTGCTAAATTGCTGCCTCAAAATAATCACCAAGCTATTGGCTAACCGCCTCCAGAAGATCATTCTCAAACTTATACATCGTAACCAATACGGTTTCATCAAACGTAGAACTATACAAGACTGTCTTGCTTGGGCCTTTGAGTATATCCATCAATGTCAAGTCTCCAAGAAAAAAATTGTTCTACTCAAACTTGATTTCGCTAAAGCCTTCGACACCATAGAACATGGGGATATGATTGAGATTATGAAACATATGGGATTCAATGACAAGTGGCTTTCCTGGATCGAGTCTATTTTCTCCTCTGGTAAATCTCCCGTGCTAGGCAGACAATTTTTATGCAAATGTGGTGTCCGGCAAGGAGACCCCTTGTCTCCCCTCATCTTTGTTATTGCAGCAGATCTCCTCCAAGATGCCATTAATGATGCATTCCGACAAAGGAAGATCCATCTACCGTTTGACAGACAGCGACAACAGGACTACCCGGTTATTCAATACGCGGATGATACAATAATTATCATGCCAGCGTGCCCAGCTCAAGCGCATACTATGAAAGGAATTCTTAATGACTTTGCCACGTCCATTGGTCTCAAGATAAACTTTCATAAATCGACACTCATACCGATGAACTGTGAGGTAGATCTTACAAACGAGCTTGCTAGTATCTTTGAATGCAAGATTGCTAACATGCCGTTCACATACCTCGGCCTCCCCTTGTGGACTAGTAAACCCTCCATTCAAGACCTAATGCCGATGGTATGCTTTGTTGAACGAAGACTGACTTCCACCTTGAAAATGATGTCATATGGAGCCAAACTTTCACTGTTAAATACAGTCATCACCTCGCTCATCATGTTCGCTCTATGCACTCTAAAATTCCCACCGAAAATCTTGGAGTTATTGGATAAGATTTGTCGAAAATGTCTCTGGACAAAGAAAACTGAACAGGGGAAAAATGCAACTCTCTGGTTGCCTGGGATAGGATCTGCCGCCCAAAAGATAGTGGAGGCCTTGGGATCATCAACTTAAAGATACAAAGTGAGGCGCTCCTCCTCAAATATTTGCACAAGTTCTATAACCAGCATGACCTCCCTTGGGTTGATCTAATTTGGTCTACATACTACACGGACAAGATACTCCATGCTTCTGATCTTTGTGGTTCCTTCTGGTGGAGAGATGTCCTCAAACTAACTTCAATTTATCATGGCATCTCAAAGGTGGAGGTTAACCGTGGAGACAATGTGCTTATGTGGAAGGACCTATGGCCCGAGGAGACTCTAGTTGACTCCCACCCAAGGGCCTTTTCCTTTGCTAAGAATGAAGATGTCTCCGTAAAAAAAATTCTACGTGTTTCCTCATTAGACGAGGCGTTCCACCTCCCCCTCTCTATAGAGGCTCATGCAGAGGTTCGCGACATCCAGCGCCTGGTGGCCCACATCGCTTTAGACAATGGTCAGACCACAAGAGACGTCTGGTCATACTCCTGGGGGACGGCAGAATATACTGCACGAAGATTCTATAAGTTCTGCTTCAGGGATGTATAAGCCCATAAAACATATCATTCGCTCTGGAAATCCAAGGTCACAATTAAGATAAAAGTCTTTGGTTGGCTTCTACTCTCTGATCGCCTCGATACAAGGAACATGCTCAAACACTGACACTACAACGTGGGAGATGACCTGACATGCCTTCTTTGCGGCCATACAGAGGAAGATGTGGACCATATGATTCTAAACTGCTCGTTTAGTAAGTACTGTTGGTCCACAATTGGGATGAATCCCGAACACCATGTCATGTGGCTACCCTGGTTGGAAACGGCCAAGAAGAATTGGAACAAACCTATGTTCATGGAAATCTTCTTACAAGCATCTTGGAGTATTTGGAAGGAACGAAACGACAAACTCTTCAGAAACATCAGCCCATCTTACAACTCTTGGCTAGCTAGATTTAAAACGGACTTTGGTTTACTACAATATAGGGTGAAAGATAATATGAAGGATTTTATTTTCTTACTTTTAGACTCCCTCCCTTCTGACTAGTCTCCACAACTAGTTTTCACCCCACCTGAGCCACAAAGTGGCCAGGGATGCATTATGTACAGCCCTTGTACAATGTACAAGTAACATTTGAAAGGTAATATATCACAGTGGGAGCCTCTCCCACTGTCACAGGTTTAAAAAAACAGTCATGAACATGCATTAAAATTAATCAACACCGAATGCAAGCATGAGTAGGATATAATCCACCATCAACATAAATATCGTGAAGGCTATGTTGATTTTGTTTCAACTACATGCGTGAACATGTGCCAAGTCAAGTCACTTAAATCATTCAGAGGAGGATACCACCCTATCATACCACATCATAACCATTTTAATAGCATGTTGGCACGCAAGGTAAACCATTATAACTCATAGCTAATCAAGCATGGCATAAGAAACTATGATCTCTAGTTGTCATTGCAAACATGTTTATTCATAATAGGCTGAATCAGGAACGATGAACTAATCATATTTACAAAAACAAAAGAGGTCGAGTTCATACCAGCTTTTCTCATCTCAGCCAGTCCATCATATATCATCATAATTGCCTTTCACTTGCACGACTCGAATATGTGAATAATAATAATAGTGCACGTGCATTGGACTAAGCTGGAATCTGCAAGCATTCAATAAACAGGAGAAGACAAGGCAATACGGGCTCTTTGTCAGATAAACAATAATGCATATAAGAGCCACTTCAACAATTTAATTATGGTCTTCTCCTATCGACCCCCAAAGAAAAGAAAAGAAATAAAACTATTTACACGGGAAAGCTCCCAACAAGCAAAATTAAGAACAAGAAATCTTTTTGGATTTTCTTTTTAATTACTACTACAAGCATGGAAATTAAACTAACTAAAAGCTACAACTCATTTTTTTTGGTTTTTTTCTTAAGGTTTATTAAACACACAAGAAGAAATCATAAAAAAGGAAAATAAACTAGCATGGATGATACAATGAAAAAGTATGAGCACCGACATCTAGCAATGAGTGTGTGAACATAAATGTAATGTCGGTGGGAAATACGTACTCCCCCAAGCTTAGGCTTTTGGCCTAAGTTGGTCTATGGCCACGGCTAGCCTAGCGGATATCCATAATAGTAGCTGGGGTCGTATTGAGAAGAAGAAGAGGAAGACTCCGATTGCCACTGGCTGACAATCATCTCCGGATCCCACTGGTAATTAGACTGTCGTGAAGGATCAATTTGTGGTTCTGGCTCTGGCTCCTCAGCCGGTGCAGGGTTCCGGTAGGCGTGAATAGCCTTCAACGAAACAAGGTACGTGCCTACAGATAAATCAAACAAAGAAGGAGCAGGCAGGGTAATAGTCTCAGGATGGTGTTTATTAAAGAACAATTGATATTGAAGCTCTCCTTCCCTATTCTTAACAATAAAATCATGTGCCACCATACTTTTATAATATAGATAAACACGAGGCAGCACTTTTCCTTCCTTCTCATAATGCCTAATAGGTATGTCAAAATGTGCAGCTAGGTGTGAAGCATAGATGCCTCCAAAGATGGGGCCCTTTGTACAGTTTAGACTTAACCGTCTGGCAATAATGCCGCCCATACTAACAGAGTTATCACCATATAAACCATGGAGCAAAATAATAATATCAGGGATACTAAGGTTACCACAGTTTCTACGACCAATTAAACAACGACTAGCAAATAATGCAAAGTAACGTAAACTAGGAAAATGTATGCTAGTGATTCGTGCATCGAAAACCTTCCTTGTTTCCCCTACAGTGATAGTATCAATGAACCCCTCCACATCATCGCGATGTGGTTCTTCTGTCTTGCCCTCAAAAGGGACTAAACAAACCAGACAAAAATCATAAAGTGACATCTCCTTATGCTCATCATATAAATGAAACTCCACCGTAGGTGGTGAGCTCCTAGAATGGAAATGAAAGTTTTGCACAAAGGTATTTGTGAGTAAGAGATACTGCTCGCATTGGTCGTGGAGGAAAGCAGTGAGGCCTGCATTTTTAGCCAATTCATGAACATCTTCATAAATCCCGGCTGCTCTCAAGAAATCTTCGGAAGGCCATTTTTAGCCAATTTGACATGCAAGCTCAAGAACAGGGTCACCTAAGCAGCAAAATTTGCAATGAATAAAGCACTAGAAAAAAACTAATCGGACCAATGGAGGAGTCACATGCCAAGGAACAATCTCCCCAAGCAGTTTTGTGAGAGGTGGTTTGAGCAAGGAAATCGAAAATGGCAGCAAAATGAGCTAGAACTCGGGTTTTAGTTGGTTATTCGTGTTTGTAAGAGGAACAAGAAGTGTATGCGTGAAAGGATAAGTGGAGGAGGGCCACCATGGGCCCATGAGGCAGGGGGTGCGCCCAGGGGGGTAGGGCACGCCCTCCACCCTCGTGGAGAGGTGGTTGACCCCCCTGCTGTGTTCTCAGTGCCAAATATTCTAAAATATTCTAGAAAAAATCATATTTAAATTTCAGGGCATTTGGAGAACTTTTATTTTCAAGGTATTTTTATATTGCACGGATAATCAGATAACAGATAGAAAAATATTTGTTTTTATTATATTTAATATAAATAACAGAAAGTAAAAGTGGGGTACAGAAGGTTGTGCCTTCTAGTTCCATCCATCTCATGATCCACTAACAAGGTTGATCAAGTCTTGTTAACGAACTCATTCCGAATAACATGGAACCGGAGAAATTTCGAATAACACTATCTTACCTCAACGGGGACATGCACATCCCCAATAATAAGAATATCATATTTCTTCTTGACAGTAGGAAGAGGAAATTCAAAACCTCCAAATATAATCGATGGCATTTTTCCAATAGAGTTGATACTATGAACTTGAGGTTGTTTCCTCGGAAAGTGTACCGTATGCTCATTACCATTAACATGAAAAGTGACATTGCCTTTACTGCAATCAATAACAGCCCCTGCAGTATTCAAAAAGGGTCTTCCAAGAATAATAGACATACTATCATCCTCAGGAATATCAAGAATAACAAAGTCCGTTAAAATAGTAACGGTTGCAACTACAATAGGCACATCCTCACAAATACCGACAGGTATAGCAGTTGATTTATCAGCCATTTGCAAAGATATTTCAGTAGGTGTCAACTTATTCAAATCAAGTCTACGATATGAAGAGAGAGGCATAACACTAACACCGGCTCCAAGATCACATAAAGCAGTTTTAACATAGTTTCTTTTAATGGAGCATGGTATAGTGGGTACTCCTGGATCTCCAAGTTTCTTTGGTATTCCACCCTTAAAAGTATAATTAGCAAGCATGGTGGAAATTTCAGCTTCCGATATCTTTCTTTTATTTTTAATAAATTATTTCGTGTACTTAGCATAGGGATTGGTTTTGAGCATATCAGTTAATCGCATACGCAAAAAGATAGGTCTAATCATTTCAGCAAAGCACTCAAAATCCTCATCATCCTTTTTCTTGGATGGTTTGGGAGGAAAAGGCATGGGTTTCTGAAACCAAGGTTCTCTTTCTTTACCATGTTTCCTAGCAACAAAGTCTTCCTTATCATAACATTGATTCTTTGATTGTGGGTTATCAAGATCAACAGCAGGTTCAATTTCTATATCATTATCATTACTAGGTTGAGAATCATCATGAACATTATTATTAGCATTAACACTACTTTCAGGTTCATTACCAGATTGAGTTTCAGCATCAGAAATATAAATATCATTTGGATTCTCAGGTGTTTCAGCAATAGGATCACTAGAAGCATGCAAAGTCTTATCATTTTTCTTTTTCTTCCTTTTAGAAGAACTAGGTACATCTGTGTTATTTTTCTAAGAATCTTGCTCAATTCTCTTAGGGTGGCCTTTAGGATACAAAGGTTCCTGAGTCATTCTACCAGTTCTAGTAGCCACTCTAACAGCATTATCATTATCTTTACTATTCAATTCATTGAACAAATCATTTTGAGCTTTAAGTATTTGTTCTACTTGAGTGCTAACCATAGAAGCATGTTTACTAATAAGTTTAAGTTCACCTTTAACATTAGCCATATAATCACCCAAGTTTTCAAGCATATTTGAATTGTATTTCAATTGTCTACCAAAATAATCATTAAAATCTTCTTGCTTAGCCATAAATTTATCAAACTCATCTAAGCATGGGCTAGCAAATTTAGTAAATGGGATTTCAGGTTTATCATATCTATAGAGAGAATTTACCTTTACTTCCTGTGTCGGGTTATCAAGACCATGAGTTTGTTCAATAGGTAAAGGATTAAGATTATATGTTTCTTCAACAGGCGGTAAATTAAGACCATGTATTTCTTCAATAGGAGGTAAATTCTTAACATCTTCATCTTTAATACCTTTTTCTTTCATCGATTTCTTTGCCTCTTGCATATCTTCAGGACTGAGAAATAGAATACCCCTCTTCTTTAGAGTTGGTTTAGGAATAGGCTCATGAATTGGCACCGGAGGTGTCCAATTATTTTCATTTGTCAACATATTATTCAATAGAATTTCAGCTTCATCCGGTGTTCTTTCCCTGAAAACAGAACGGGCACAACTATCCAGGTAATCTCTGGAGGCATCGGTTAGTCCATTATATAAGATATCAAGTATTTCATTTTTCTTAAGAGGATGATCAGGCAAAGCATTAAGTAATTGGAGAAGCCTCCCCCGAGCTTGTGGGAGACTCTCTTCTTCAATATGCACAAAATTATATATATCCCTTAAAGCAGCTTGTTTCTTATGAGCATGGAAATATTTAGTAGAGAAGTAATAAATCATATCCTGGGGACTACGCACACAACCAGGATCAAGAGAATTAAACCATATCTTAGCATCACCCTTTAATGAGAACGGAAATATTTTAAGGATGTAAAAGTAATGAGTTCTCTCATCTTTAGTGAACAGGGTGGCTATATCATTCAATTTAGTAAGATGTGCCACAACAGTTTCAGATTCATAACCATGAAAAGGATCAGATTCAACCAAAGTAATTATATCAGGATCAACAGAGAATTCATAATCCTTATCAGTAACAAAGATAGGTGAAGTAGCAAAAGCGGGGTCAGGTTTCATTCTAGCAATTAGAGATTGCTTACTCCATTTAGCTAATAACCTTTTGAGTTCATTTCTATTTTTGCAAGCTAAAATAGCTAAAGAAGCTTCTTGATCAAAAACATAACCCTTAGGAATAACAAGTGATTCTTCATCATCACTTTCATCAGTATCATCAGATTCAATATTTTCAATTTCTCTAGCCCTAGCAAGTTGTTCATCAAGAAAATCACTAAGTGGCATAGTAGTATCAGGCATAGAGGTAGTTTCATCATAAGCATCATGCATAGCAGAAGTGGCATCATCAATAACATGTGACATATCAGAATGAATAGCAGAAGCAGGTATAGGTGTCGCAAGCTTACTCAAAACAGAAGGTGAATCAAGTGTAGAGCTAGATGGCAGTTCCTTACCTCCCCTCATAGTTGAGGGATAAATCTTGGTTCTTGGATCTTTCAAGTTCTTCATAATGATAAGCATATATAAATCCCAAGTGACTAAAAGAATAGAGCTATGCTCCCTGGCAACGGCGCCAGAAAATAGTCTTGATAACCCGCAAGTATAGGGGATCGCAACAGTTTTCGAGGGTAAAGTATTCAACCCAAATTTATTGATTCGACACAAGGGGAGCCAAAGAATATTCTCAAGTATTAGCAATTGAGTTGTCAATTCAACCACACTTGGAAACTTAATATCTGCAGCAAAGTGTTTAGTAGCAAAGTAATATGATAGTGGTGATAACGGTACCAAAGGTAACAATAGTAAAAGTAATGTTTTTGGTATTTTCTAGTGATGATAGCAATAGCAACGGAAAAGTAAATAAGCGAAGAACAATATATGAAAAGCTTGTAGGCAATGGATCAGTGATGGAGAATTATGCCGAATGCGGTTCATCATGTAACAGTCATAACCTAGGGTGACACAGAACTAGCTCCAGTTCATTGATATAATGTAGGTATGTCTTCCGAATATAGTCATACGTGCTTATGGAAAAGAACTTGCATGAAATCTTTTGTCCTACCCTCCCGTGGCAGCGGGGTCCTTACGGAAACTAAGGGATATTAAGGCCTCCTTTTAATAGAGAACCAGAACAAAGCATTAACACATAGTGAATACATGGATTCCTCAAACTATGGTCATCACTGGTAAGTATCCTGATTATTGTCACTTCGGGGTTAACGGATCATAACACATAATAGGTGCCTATAGACTTGCAAGATAGGATCAAGAACACTCATATATTGATGAAAACATAATAGGTTCAGATCTGAAATCATGGCACTCGGGCCCTAGTACAAGCATTAAGCATAGCAATGTCATAGCAACATCAATCTCAGAACATAGTGGACACTAGGGATCAAACCCTAACAAAACTAACTCGATTACATGATAGATCTCATCCAACCCATCACCGTCCAGCAAGCCTATGATGGAATTACTCACGCACGGCGGTGAGCATCATGAAATTGGTGATGGCGGATGGTTGATGATGACTGTGGGTGTCAAAACCGGCGGATCTCGGGTAGGGGGTCCTGAACTGTGCGTCTAGGTGGATGGTAACAGGAGGCAGGGGACATGAAGTTTTACCCAGGTTCAGGCCCTCTTGATGGAGGTAAAACCCTACGTCATGCTTGATTAATATTGATGATATGGATAGTACAAGAGTAGATCTACCACAAGATCAGAGAGGCTAAACCCTAGAAGCTAGCCTATGGTATGATTGTGTGTTGTCCTACGGACTAAAACCCTCCGGTTTATATAGGCACCGGAGAGGGCTAGGGTTACACAAGGTCGGTTACAAAGGAGGAGATATGCATATCCGTATTGCCTATCTTTCCTACCACGCCAAGTAGAGTCCCATCCGGACACGAGACAAAGTCTTCAATCTTGTATCTTCATAGTCCAGCAGTCCGGCCAAAGGATATAATCCGGCTGTCCGGAGACCCCCCAATCTAGGACTCCCTTAGTAGCCCCCGAACCAGGCTTCAATGACGATGAGTCCGGCGCGCAGTGTTGTCTTCGGCATTGCAAGGCGGGTTCTTCTCCAACTTTCAAGTGTTCGTAAGCAGTGTCCGGCTCCATAAATGTTGAACCTCTTGGCTTCTATGCCCAATAAGGGCTTTCTCCCACGCATCAAATGAATACGAGGCGCCAGGGCATTTTTACCTTCACCCCCTAGCCAAATAAATAAATTGCCTATTAAAGGAATGGGGATTCTTAGATCCGATCCATATCATCCTCCCCCAGCGAGAATTCATCAGAGCGCGTTTCGGAAAGATCCATTCCAGCATGGCCGACCTCCGCAGCTCCTCCTCCCGCCCCCGTAGCCCTAAGCCAGGTGATTGGGAGAGGTTTTCAGTCCAGCACAGTCGATTAGTCGAGCTGCAGACTAAGGGATTTCTCCCTCCGGCGTATATGGTGCCCGTTCGAGCCGGGCTTGCCACCTACAATGGCGGGCGTAAGAGAAGAGCTTTCCTTGTCCCTCCATGGGGGAACGGGTCAGCATTGTTCCGTATTTACTAAGGGGACTCGGATTTCCAATTCATCCGTTCCTCCGCGGTCCCCTGGAGTTCTACGGCCTCCAATTACACAATCTCACCCCTGCCTCCATTCTACATATCGCCGGCTACGTTGCTCTCTGCGAGTTCTTCCTGGGCTGCGAGGCTCACTTCGAGCTATGGAAAAGGCTATTCTGCCTTGTCCCTCGCACATAGAGGGAATCACTTTATCAAGTGGGCGGAGCCGAAATATGGCGCATCGCCGATACCGGATACCTGTCCGATACCCCGAAGAAGCCGTCCGAAGACTGGCCTTCAAAATGGTTTTATATGGAGGACGTCCCCCTTCCGGACCCTATTCGGCGGGGTCTTCCTGAGTTCAACAATGCTCCTTTGAAGAAGCGCCGAAGCTGGCGCCCATGGAGCCCCCAGACGGAAGACAACGGAAAAGTCCTCTATCTGATGAACCGAATCAAAGCACTGGCTCGATCAGGATTGACAATTATGTTGATTTGCATAATGCGGGGAGTGCAGCCACTTCAATATCGTGGGCACCCCTTGTGGTGTTATAACGGGGCGGATGACGCCACCCGCTGCGGGCGTAAGGGTACGGACAATGTTGCCGCTCTAGCGAAAATTCTGTCCGAACTGTTCAAGGGTGAGGAAGAGGAGTTCACCCGCATCAAGCCACGGGATGGATTCTCCATGTACAATCCTCCAAGCTGGGTAAGTTATATCTCCCTGCCCCCATTTTTCCCGCATTCTTCGTAAGTATTCACGTTGCCACTTTGCGGCAGGAACTACGTAAATCCATAAAGGAGGTCAGCAGCCCTTCTCCACAACCAGAGGACCCTGACCGGGCCCTTGATTCCGGACTTGAAGAAGATCCGGTTATCTCCATGGAACTGATAGACCGGCAATTCTATCAGTTAAGCTGCGACGATGCCCTGGTGGCCATTACGGCCGACTATCCCGGACTGCTCCCTGCATCGCAGGTAAGAAAAATCAAAAAGTCCCAACTCCAAAACTAGGATCCCCTTTTAGGCACTTCACCCACCATATACACATGGCATCTTTTACAGGGAAGGCATTTGGGACACCCTGCCGAACCCGCAGCAACTCGCCAACAAGAGGCACCGAGGCCGGGTAGGCCAAAAAGGAAGGCGGTCAGGACAGAGACGCCGGCGCAAAGGTATAGGAAAAACCCTGCTCCGTGGTTGTCGTCTTTCTCAAAATGTAATGACGCCCGCGTTTCTTTAACAGAAAAAACGCTCGTCGGAATATGTTCGGCGATGCTGCCAATCAAGCTTCCACCAATCGAGCGCCAGGACCGGACATGGAGGCGGAAGCCGATATGGGCCAGGTGCCAGATAATCCCCCTACAGAGGATGCAGATAGATTATCCGCTACAAACTCAGAAGTGGAAAACGCCATGAATCATTGGCGCCGCTGGGCCGTACTCTGCGATGCTTGTTTCTCACCAGAGGCGTTTGACACCTTCAATTCTAGAGAGGCGTACCTCCGTGCTGCTCAGGATGGTCTAGCCAGAGCCACGAACTAGTATGTAAAGGATATACGGGTGAGTAAATCTGGCGATTTATATGTATCAGTAGCCCCTGAGACTTGAAACAGTTAGCAGAACTGATTTAAGGATCATCTTTAATGTGCAGGTTCTTATAGAGAAGAATACTAGGCTGTCCCAGGAGCTGGAGGAACGCAAGACCCAACTGCGGGCCGCTCTTGCCGCATTGCAGGAACAGAAAAAGCCTCCCACTGGTAACAGTTACTTTAAAGAATGATGGTTACCATATAGTGTGCGGCGTGTCTGCAGATCTAACAATTGATTTTGCTGATGAATCCGGAGAAAATCCGGGGGACCAGCATGTTATGCGACAGCTAGAGGCTGGCAAACGCGTGCTGGCTGAGGTTATGTAGGAGAAAAACAATCTCCAAGACGCCAATATTAAGCTGAACTTGGAACTAAAAGATGTTCGGGGCGAGCTTGCGGACTCCGAGAAGGAGAATAAGCGGCTTCGGCGTGGCATTTTTAGTAAGTGTTTGAACGATTCCTTTTAAAGGAGTTCAGCGAAGAAGATGACTAACAACATTATGTCTGTAGGTATGCTGACGGGTCGTCCCGCGGAGGAAATGCCCGGGTCTGCGAGTGATCTTCTGTCCGAGCTGTCACATCTGCACGAACAAGTTCGGCAGGTGATGCAAGGTGTTGCCCAGGCCTTGTGGCCGTCCGTCTCCCTGCCAGAAGGCATTGCAGAGCTTGCGAAGAAGCTGAAAGGAGCATGGCAGCGCTTCCGATTATGGAAGATATCAGCCTCCCGACAGGGTGCCAGAGAAGCCTGGGCCATGGTGAAGACACGGTATACCAAGCAGACCCAAATCACATGGCCGAGGTCGGACCTGTGGGGCCTAACGGAAAAGAGATCCCCGTTAGCTTAGTTTATGGGCAAGTAGAATTAGCCGCAAAGTATTCCCAATAGGATTGTTAGCTAGACCGCCTGTTGGATGGTATAGAGGAGGAATTTAGTCAGTCTGCATGACTATGTAATTAAAGTGACATGTATAATGCCTTCTAGCCGGATTGTAGATCATTTGTCGTTGCGGACCTTTTCGCTTCAACCTCCGGGCCCGATAGTCCGGAGTGAATCCGAATACCCGCCCAGTTATATAAAACCGGGGTATGCGTGGAGACCAGGCGTAGGGGTCATTAGTGCTTTATCAGACAAGTGCCCAACTAGTTATGTTATATTACATGGGTAGTAAGAAACATCTTCCAGGGAGAATAGTTCCGTTAAGGGTTCCTTTCCCTGGGTAAGCATGCCCTAAAGTGCATGTCCGGACTTCGATAGGAAACGCAGGAAAAACATCTGGGGCAGATATGGACAATAAAAATCATCTTTTGTTCACCGACCAAATATTCCCTTAAGAACGCTAGCTTTCGGCTTCAGCCAGTCTGAGGTACACATCCGGCTGACCCGGCAGTAACAATCGCAGAGGTGCTCCCCTTATGCCCTAGCCGAATTAACGGGAACATAGGGCATAAATACAAGAGCCAGGCAACCCAGCTTGGCCAAAACTTAAGTCATATCGATGCATATAATGGTGAAAAAAGGTACATGCGGAAGTATAACACATGTGTTGGGCATGAGGCCCAGATAAATAATTTAAGCTTATGTGAAAGAAGCCCCCAGGTATGAAGAGTGCGGCTAGCGCATCTGTAATGTACAAGCGAGGCACAAGGTGACCCTTGAAGACCTAGAGAAATAATAAAAGAAAGAAAGAAAGGGAAACAAGACAGATGATGTATATGCAGAAAATGGACAAAGGGAGGGGACTAACATAGAGTCTGGTGCTAGGCATAGAATCTTCGGAGCCTGGCTGCGTTCCATGGGTTCGGCTCGAGTCGACTAGTCGATGCATCCCGCAGTCGATACGCTCCACCGTTCAGAACTTGGTCAATAATGAAAGGACCTTCCCATTTGGGCTCGAGCTTGTTCTTTTTCTTATCCGGCAGGCGTAGAACTAGTTCGCCAAAGTTATAAGTTTTGGCCCGTACTTCTCTCCTTTGGTATCTGCGAGCCTGTTGCTGATAAAATGCGGAACGGGCTTTGGCTACGTCGCGCTCCTCTTCCAGGGTGTCTAGACTGTCCTGCCGATCGAGCTCACCTTCTCTTTCTTCGTACATGCGCACTCGAGGTGAGTCATGAATTATGTCACAGGGCAAGACTGCCTCTGCGTCGTACACCATAAAGAAGGGTGTATATCCGGTACTACGATTCGGCGTGGTCCGCAGCCCCAGAGTACGGAGTCGAGCTCCTCTACCCAGTGCGTGTTAGACTCCGTTAAGGAGCGTACTAATCTAGGTTTAATGCCGCTCATTATAAGACCGTTTGCTCGCTCGACCTGACTGTTGGTTTGTGGGTGATAGACTGAAGCGTAATCGAGCTTGATGCCCATTTTGCTGCACCAGAGTTTTACATCATCGGCTGTGAAGTTCGTGCCATTATTAGTGATGATGCTGTGGGGGACGCCATAACGGTGTACAACCCCAGATATGAAGTCTATGACTGGTTCGGATTCAGCTGTTTTAACAGGTTTGGCCTCTATCCATTTGGTGAATTTATCCACCATGACCAATAAGTATTTTTTTCTTGTGGGTTCCCCCTTTAAGGGGTCCAACCATGTCAAGCCCCCAGACCGCAAAGGGCCATGTGATGGGGATTGTTTGGAGGGAGGTGGGTGGCATGTGGCTTTGATTTGCAAAGAGCTGGCAACCGGCACAACGTTGGACCAAGTCTTGTGCATCTGCCCGGGCCGTTGGCCAATAGAATCCTGTACGGAAGGCCTTGCTTACAAGAGCCCGGGCTGCGGCGTGATGACCGCCGAGTCCGGCGTAAATTTCTGCCAAAAGATTCCACCCTTCCACTTCGGAGATGCACCTTTGAAGGACTCCGGTAGTACTTCTTTTGTACAATTCTCCCTCATGGACCCTGTAGGCCTTGGATCGCCGCACTATGCAGCGTGCCTCATTTTGGTCCTCCGAAAGTTCCTGTCTAGTTAGGTAGGCCAGGAATGGCTCAGTCAACGGGGCAATAATGGCCATTATTTCGTGGGCTGAAGGTGTTATTTCGGTGACGGGGTCTCCGATTGTGTCAGAGAGTTCGGTATCGGGTATTTTGCCCGGGTCCGGACTATTGTTACCGGTGTCCCCTTCCCATACTACGGATGGTTTAAACAACCTTTCCAAAAATATGTTGGGGGGGACTGCATCGCGTTTTGCGCCGATGCGGTCGAGGATATCCGCCGCCTGATTGTTTTCCCGAGCCACATAGTGAAATTCGAGCCCCTCGAACCGAGCTGACATTTTTAGGGCGGCGTTTCGATAGGCCACCATTTTCGGATCCTTGGCGTCAAAGTCTCCATTTATTTGGGAAATTGCGAGGTTTAAATCCCCACGCACCTCCAAACGTTGAATGCCCATGGAGACTGCCATCCGAAGACCATGCAACAGAGCTTCGTATTCGGCTGCATTGTTGGAGTCTGTATACAATATTTGCAGCACGTACTGAACGGTATCTCCGGTTGGGGACGTCAGGACGACGCCAGCCCCTAGACCAGCCAGCATTTTAGTACCATCGAAGTGCATGATCCAATTGGAGTATGCGCTGTACTCTTTAGGGAGTTCGGCCTCCATCCATTCGGCGACGAAGTCGACCAATACTTGCGACTTGATGGCTCGTTGAGGTTTGTATGTTATGTCGAACGGGAGGAGCTCAATGGCCCATTTGGCAATCCGGCCCGTAGCGTCGCGGTTGTTTATAATATCATTAAGTGGCACTTCCGAGGCTACTGTAATCGAACACTCTTGAAAGTAGTGTCGCAGCTTCCGGGATGCCATGAATACCGCATAGGCTATCTTTTGATAATGTGGGTACCGTGATTTGCATGGAGTGAGGACAGTGGATACATAGTATACCGGCTTTTGAAGAGGGAATTTGTGTCCGTCTACTTCTTGTTCGACGATGAGCACTGCGCTCACAACTTGATGAGTTGCCACAATGTACAACAGCATTGGTTCGTCGATGTTTGGCGCGACCAGGATTGGGTTGGTTGCCAAAATGGCTTTTATTTATTCCAATCCGGCTATGGCCGCGTCCGTCCACTCAAAGTGTTCGGTGCGCCGAAGGAGGTGATAAAGGGGTAAAGCCTTTTCTCCTAAGTAGGAGATAAAGCGGCTTAGGGCCGCCATGCATCCAGTTAACTTCTGGACTTGTTTGAGGTCTGTTGGGGTAGCCAACTATGACAAAGCTCGGATTTTTGCCGGATTAGCTTCAATACCTCTACTGGAGACAATGAAACCCAGGAGCTTTCCGGCTGGTACGCCGAAAACGCATTTTTCTGGATTGAGCTTGGTGTCGTATGTTCGGAGGTTGTCGAATGTGAGCCTCAAGTCGTCTATCAAAGAGTCAACGTGTTTTGTTTTGACGACCACATCGTCTATGTATGCCTCTACTATTTTGCCGATTTGTTTCTCCAGACATGTCTGAATCATGCGCTGATATGTTGCATCGGTGTTTTTGAGCCCAAAAGGCATTGTGTTAAAAGAGAAGGGGCCTATGGTGTGATGAATGCCGTTGCGGCTTGGTCAGACTCCGCCATCTTGATTTGGTGGTAACCGGAGTATGCATCGAGGAAACACAATGATTCATGTCCTGCGGTAGCATCAATGATTTGATCGATGCGTGGGAGGGGGAAGGGATCCTTTGGGCAAGCTTTATTGAGGTCTTTGAAATCGACACAAAGGCGCCAGGATTTGTCCTTCTTTGGTACCATCACCAGGTTTGCTAGCCAGTCCGGGTGTTTTATTTCTCTGATGAATCCGGCCTCCAATAACTTGGCTAGTTCCTCTCCCATGGCCTGTCCTTTAGGTTCGGAGAAACACCGAAGAGCTTGCTTGACCGGCTTGAATCCCTTTAGGATATTGAGGCTATGCTCGGCCAGCCTGCGTGGGATTCCTGGCATGTCTGAGGAATGCCAGGCGAATATGTCCCGGTTCTCGCGCAGGAACTCTCGTAGTGCAGCGTCCACAGCGGGGTTTAACTGTGTCGCGATGGAGGCTGTTTTTGTAGGGTCCATTGGGTGGACTTGGAATATGACTATTTCATCCGCTGGTTTAAAAGAGGTGGACTTGGATCTCTTTTCGAGTATCACATCGTCCCTGTCCACTGTGGAGCATAGCGTGGTTAATTCCTCGGCCGAGAGGGCTTCGGATAATGCCTCAAGGGCCAGTGCGGCTGTTTTGTTTTCGGCGCGGAGTGCTGTGTCCGGATCACTGGCGAGAGTGATGATTCCGTTGGACCCGAGCATTTTGAGCTTCATGTACCCGTAATGGGGTACGGCTTGGAAGATTGTGAACGCCTCCCGTCCTAAAAGAGCGTGATAACCACTGCTGAACGGGGCCACTTGGAATGTAATTTCTTCGGACCTGTAATTATCCGGCGTGCCGAATACCACATCTAGTGTGATTTTCCCAGTGCAGCGTGCTTCCCGACTGGGGATGATTCCTCTAAAGGTTGTGCTAGTTTGCTTAATGGGGTTCCAGTCTACTTCCGTCTTTTGAAGAGTTTCCTCATAAATGAGGTTTAGTCCGCTGCCGCCGTCCATGAGTACTTTGATGAGTCGAAAGCCGTCCACGATTGGACTGAGGACCAGTGCGGCTGGTGCTCGGGCTGTTCGGAATTTAGGTTCGTCACTGGCATTGAAGGTAATAGCCGTGTCACTCCATGGATTTATTGTTGCTACGTGGCAGATTTCGGCCATGCTGCGGATTGTTCGCTTGCGCCTATTGTTTGACGCGAAGGTCTCGAAGACCGTTAACACCGTATTGTTATCCACGGGATGGTGCTCTGTGGTATTTGGGATAAGAAGATCCTCACCACTTTTGGCCACCTGCCGGAGTATCCAACTTGTTCTGAGGTTGTGCGTTGGTATTGTATCCGCTGTACTATGAATTTTGCAGGGTCTGTTATGCCATCCTTCTAGTACGGTTCCATACCCTGTAGAGGGTTTTTATTTTTGGTGGTTGACACAGGTGTATTGTGATAATGCACCCTTTTGTTTCGGACTGGGTTTGTATTGAGGGCCGGATTATCCCAAAAGTTTATTTCGGTTTTCCAGGCACTTTCCATCGCACAGTACTTTCGTACTATGGACGCCAAGTCAGCGAAGCGTGTTATCTCATGGAGATTTATGGCGTTAAGGATTCCCTTGTCCGTGCAATTATTGCAGAAAAATAGGATTGTGTCTTCCTCGTGACAGTCCTTAACCTTGTTCATCGCAAGGAGGAATCTAGCCCAATAGTGATGTACTGTTTCCTGGGGCTCTTGCCTGATGTGGGAAAGATCGCTTATGTTTGGGTGGGTGGGTGGGTGGAATTGAATCCGAACCGTCACCTGATCTGGGATCTAGGGGCCGAGGAATTTCCAATTTTGGAAGTTCTGGTTCCAGGGTGTGACCCGATAATCCTGGCCCGCTGCCTGACTCTAAGTTCAGGGATCGGGTGTTGTCCTCCCGCGAACGGGCGTACGGCTCAGAGAGCTCGGGATTCTGGACATAGTTGGTCCTCAAGATGGAGGAAAGGTCGCCGCATTGTTCCTCCACCACTGCAATATGATGGGTGACCGGTGGAGAGTTAATCTCCCTTTGATCGGGTTTAAGCCCAATCCGATCATAGTCCGTAGCGACTCCCAAGGCGGCGATGTGATCCTAGAGCTCGTTTAAGGAGGCGAGCTCCATTGGATCCATCTGTTCGGCGAGTGCCGATTTGACCTAGAGGCTGTTTTCGATGACCCGAGAAGTCATCGTCGGCGTGGCGGCTGAACAGGCGGTCATGATGAAACCGCCTAGCCGGAGAGTTTGGCTGACAGCCAAAGTTCCCCTGACAGTAGTACCGTCTTTAAAGACGAGACAAGACATCCTTCCTTCTGGTGACAGCCAAAGTTCCCCTGACAGTAGTACTCTCAATGAAAGCACCAATGTCGATGTCAAAACCGGCAGATCTCGGGTAGGGGGTCCCGAAACAGTGCGTCTAGGCAGATGGTAATAGGAGGCAGGGGATACGAAGTTTTACCCAGGTTTGGGCCCTCTCGATGGAGGTAAAACCCTACGTCCTGCTTGATTAATATTGATGATATGGATAGTACAAGAGTAGATATACCACGAGATCAGAGACGCTAAACCCTAGAAGCTAGACTATGGTATGATTGTGTGTTGTCCTACGGACTAAAACCCTCCGGTTTATATAGGCACCGGAGAGGGCTAAGGTTACACAAGGTCGGTTACAAAGGAGGAGATATGCATATCCGTATTTCCTATCTTTCCTACCACGCCAAGTAGAGTCCCATCCGGACACGAGACAAAGTCTTCAATCTTGTATCTTCATAGTCCAGCAGTCCAGCCAAAGGATATAATCTGGCTGTCCAGAGACCCCCCAATCCAGGACTCCCTCAATAACGATGGCGACAGATTCCCCTCTCTGGAGCCCCGAACAGACTAAAGAGCAGCCCTCCCGAGAGGTTTTAGGGCTTGGCGGCGGCTCCGTATCATAAAACGGGATGATTTCTTCTCTCTGATTTTTTCTCCCCTAAACACAATATATGGAGTTGGAGTCGGAGAGGCAACAGGGGGCCCACGAGGTAGGGGGTACGCCCTAGGGGGGCAGGCGCGCCCCCACCGTCGTGGAGAGGTGGTGGGCCCCCTGGCCTTCATCTTTTGCAAGTATTTTTCTTATTTTTTGAAAAGTGCCTCCATAAAGTTTTAGGTCATTCCGAGAATGTTTGTTTCTGCACACAAATAACACCATGGTAATTCTGCTGAAAAGAGCGTCAGTCCGGGTTAGTTCCATTCAAATCATGCAAGTTAGAGTCCAAAACAAGGGCAAAAGTGTTTGGAAAAGTAGATACGACGGAGACGTATCACTTCACTGATCAGACATGTTGTTTTAGTGTTGCTTCACTGATCACACATGTTGTTTTAGTGTTGCTTCACTGATCACACATGTTGTTTCAGTGTTGCTTCACTAATAACACATGTTATTGGTCTCATGTTTATTAATCAAATCAAATGCATGCTTTTTCCCACCAGCAAATTATCTATGTATGTTGTGTAAATTCAATAAAATGCAAAAAAAATAAAACCTTGGCAAACTATCTATGTTTGTGTAGGAGATCATGTGTGCAAAATTTGAGGTGATTTAGAGGAGGTCACAAAAATTTGAATTTGAGAAATATGCTCCAAATGAGCTCCGAGGCTAGGGTAAACAGCCCATTTGTAATCAAGTTTTTTGGACCTACTCTAAATGAGCTAAATGTTTTGTATTAACACCTATTCAATCTATATAGTGTAGATTCGTAGTATCACTATTTTTTGAATTAATCTTCACATTTTTACATTTTCTTTTGAAAAAATATGCTTTAATATAAAAAATATTAAAAAACACGTTTAAAATATGAAAATGTAAAACTAAGTTCAGATCTTTCTTATTCACTTTGAAATAAAGCTTTGGTGATTTTTTGATTTTTTTTAAAAAAATTTCAAAAACTGAAGGTAACCCTACCTCATCTCCTTGAACTCTATGAAATGTTGTAGGTGATAGCCCATATGTGTGAAGGTTTTCTCATGAAAATGACCATAGACCAAGTTTACGATTTTTGGTTGGTAACATGTCACATAAGACAACATTGTGCGCAAGTTTCATATTTTTTTGATTTTTTTAATTAATGGTGCTCATTTGACCTCGATCGTGCTAGCTAGGGTTTTTCATGAAAATGACCATAGACCAAGTTTAGTATTTTTCCTCGTTAGTGTGTCTTATAAAACAACGAACGACGAAGGTTTCATATTTTTTGATTTTTTTTAAATTAGTTATGCTTAGTCAAAGCTTTTGTAACCCCGTTGACCAGCTCAAAACCCCTCTAAACCCCACGGGGTTTCGCCTAACCCTAGCTCCGAATGTCAGCCGTATGATCATACCCTGGCACCAAGCGACAACCCTTGGATGTGGTCTTCTAGAAGGAATTCGGTGGGCAGGCTACGTATAGGCTCCGGGCCGTTGGATCACAAGGATGGCTCCGCATCGTTGGATCATGGGGCGATCCGCAAGAGGCGATCCTGTTGGTTGTGATCGGCTACTCGCCCACCACTGACTCCGTGGAAAAAAACAGTGGTGTTGGGCCCAAAAGGAAACCAAGCTCTAGTTGGGCCGTCGAATCGCGTCATTTTATTGTGAACGTGCTCGCTCTGTTTTTTGTGAACGTGTTGGCTCTGTTTTTTTTTGCATCATTTGAAATTGCACAACAATTGACATTGCGTAGAAAATTTAGTTCTTTTTGTTCTATACAAATGTAAAATGACCAAATTTATAAGGGATAAATTTATTTTTATCATGCAAAATGGCCACAAACTATTAAAAGTGGGTCATTTTGCATTTGTATAATGGCCACAAGCCCTCTATCTCTATTTATCATGCAAAATGGCCAAATTTTTAAGGGCCAAATTTATATTTATCATGCAAAATGGCCACAAGCTATTCAAAAATTCTCTCTTTTTGTTCATATAATATAGGGTTTGACCACGGATTCCCACGCGTGCAATTAGCTTCTTTTTCTTCTTTTCAAACCACCGTTTCCCACACTTGTACACTCCCGATGCTGCGGTGGGTTTGAAAACGGGCTACTAACTTCACATTTGACCCCGTTATTGCCACGGCCAAATAGCACATAGCACTACGGCTATTTAAGCCACTCTCTACCTCTGCCATCCCTCATCCATCTGCCCTTCTTGCTCTTCGACCCCTTCTCCGTCTTCTGCACATCCCTCAGCCATGCAGTACACTGGACCAACCTACCACTTCCCACCCACCATGCCGGAGAGGCTCTAGCCTACCGGCGTGTACGTTGATCACACACTACGTGTGTGGCGATATCAAGGATGAGGACCGCAAGGAACTTCACCGAGTTCTTCCTCGCGTCCGGCTACCACCACCTCCCGAGGGGATCTCCAAGGATGTTCCGCATCAAGGAGGTCATCCAAAACCAGGTGGTGGTTGCTCTCCTTGCCCACTTCACCAACATATTCGACGCCTTCTACCTCCTTGGCCGGGTGTTTTGGTGTGGCTCCGAGTTCATCACTTTCACCACCCACAACAGGTTCATAGAGTACAACAACATCTTCCCCACCGCGACGCGCATGCACACTCTTCCGTACCGAATTGACAATGCCTCGGAGGAGCAGTGAAAAGGGCGCCCGAAGGAGGAGCAATGTGGAGAAGGCGGCGGCTAGGGTTCTAAACCCTCTATCTTTTTTAGTCTATGTTATGTTAAGTTGTAATTGAACTATGTTGGAGTTGCTATGGTCTTGTTGGCCCTTTTCTTAAATTCTATTATTAAGTTTTCTATCTATTCTATTATTAAGTTCTTCCTAGTTTGAGCTATGTGATCGTGGTATGGGCGTGTTGGCCCTATCTACATATTGAGACTACATATTTGTTGATTATTTTCTTAGAGAGCTCGGCTTGCTAGTAGGGTTCCCTTGTTAGTAACCACCTAGTGCATGCAAGCAAGTTTTGTTAGTAGGGATGAATGAGTACAACTAAGCAAGGGAGTGGCTCTTTTTTTACACAAGCCACAAATATGTAGCCACCTAGCTAGAAGAGAGGAACTAGCGGCAGTGACCGTCGCTACATCCGTGGCCGCCGGCATGCAAGAAAGCTGCTCGGTCAATGCATCGTGGCGGACGCATCGGCGCATGCAGGCTTGGTCGGCGCATTGTGGGATCGTGGCATCAGCGCATGCAGGCTCGATCGACGCATGCAGGCAGGGTTTGCAGGGTGCATGCATAGCAGGCTTCTGTCCTGGCGGCGCGCGCAGATGTTCAATGCAAGGGACGCCCCAACGAAACCACGGCCCAACGGTCGAACACCGACACCACCCAACATGACCCCACTTGTCAGGTCAAACAGATGACACAGTCTAGCATGGCCCCACTAGTCACAGTTAATGGTCAAGCCTTTGACCTGACAGCAACGTCCATTGTGCGAAGTTATGAGGGTTTCTGGCAAGGGAGTGGGGAAAATTGAGCAAAAGTTAAGAGCGCGGGAATGAATGAGTAGAGCTAAGGACCAGGAGCAAAATGTTAAAATCCCTTTTATAGTTTAGTTCTCCGATATCATACAAAGCTATCATCTTCATACCCACAACGTAGTTTTATTTCTCGTTTCTAGATGGAAGCAAACTTCGGTGGTCGTGAGTCGTATCAGTGGCAGATAGGACTTGAGAGAATATTGATCTTACCTTTAGCTCCTTGTGGGTTCGAAACTCCATACTTATCACTTCCAGCTTTGGAAATTTCTATGGTGATTCCTTGCACTTGGGGCTTATCACCGCCGTAGAACGTCTCCTTCAAAAATGATAAAATGGGATCGATGGCGTACAAGGATCACAAATCTTTGACCGCTTGGCGGAGGAGACCAGCGGAAGGGTCGTCGAAGAGATTGACTGAGGTTGAACCAGAGGGGTTGGGTATGGACCACTTAACCTGTGACATGGCCCGTGTGAAACCATCGCTGTCGACGACCTTGATGCCATACCTAGCTTTCCCGAGATACTGTAATATGCTAGTCCGCTGACATGAAGCTTTCGACATGGCAATGTAGTCAACATCTTTGCCGGCTTCCGCGGTGACGTGTTGCTCCGGGATTGACAGGTCGAGGCGAACGACAGCCACCTTGCCAACATCCATCGGAGATGCCATGATAAACCTCTTCTTGGCCGAACGCTCGTCGGGCTCCCCGGGATACGTGGTCAAGCTTAGGCTGCGACATTCTGGAGTAGGGGATGTGGATCTAGCGGGAAGGGACACTTCAGGCCTCATCTAAAAACTCAGGGGAGTGGGGAGACGGTATGGGAATCGCTGGGTAAGCTGAACTTTATTATCTAAGCCAGGAGGAACGGGCAGACCAGCAGGGGTTGGCGGCGGTGCCGGTGGCCCCAGCGGCGATGGCGAGATATGGCTCGAGGGGGGAGGGGGCCGGGTGGGGGACTATGGAGGGGGTGGTGTTTGAGTATACGCCACGGGTACTGAAAATTTTAGTGATGGTGGGTGGAAATGGTGGTGGGCGAGGGAGGGCGACAGTTCAAATGCCTCGGCTACTGCTATTTTACTATAAGGTCGGTGCTAGAGGAGTGTGGGCGACGGTTGAAGTACGGCGGCTACTAAAATTTGAGTAAAGGAATTGATGCTCGGCAGGAGTACCCAAGATCGTGCATGGTCCAATAAGAATATGTGTTTATGATAATAAGGAAAAGTGCCGGAACCGCTGATTTTTGAAACGCTCAAGATGGGTAGTTTATCTTTAGATTTCTAGCTAGCTGGTCTATCGCACACAGTTTGTCGGATCGTCGGTTCCGGCAAAACCCTTGAGGTTCGAACACTGGGGTGCGCATGAAGATCTCTCTCTCTCTCTCTCATGCTCACTCCCGCAACGATCTCTAGGCCTAGCTCGCCGAACTCAAGGAACAAGTGACACGAGTTTATACTGGTTCGGGCCACCGTTGTGGTGTAATACCCTACTCTAGTGCAGTGTGGTGGATAACCTTGTAGGCTGAGGATGAACTAGTACAAGGGAAGAACAACCTCCTAAGGAGAGGTGTTCTTGAGCTCGGTGAGCTGGTGAGATGGCCTTGGTGGAGTGGATCCAATCTAAGATGAGCCCGTCCCTGACTACGGTGGTGGCTAGTCCTATTTATAGAGGCCCGGGTCCTGTTCCCAAATGTTTAGGTGGGAAGGGATCCCACAACGGCCAATTTCGAAGGGGGACAACTAGTACAAGTTATCCTGACAAAAGGTGGTCTTCGCCTGCCAAAGGCTCTGGTGGTGACGCCACCGTGGGCTCCGCGGTGACCTCCGTCCCACCGTCCTGGTGGTCTTAGTCTTGTTGCACCGATATTGAAGCCTTTACTTGATGCCTCGGGATTCCTCGCCTGCGCCTGCTTCCTTAGCACCAAAGAGGAAACTGGCACCCTGCGCCCGCCTGGCCTTGGTCGTCATGGCTCACGTCACGCGAACCTTGTGAGGTGCCCCTTGCATAGATATCTCCGCTCCTCAGGAGACATGCTAGGGAAGATGCCCCTGAGGAGGTCTTGTGTTTTCCGCCTCGCGAGGTTTGGCCCCTCGCGAGGGTGTTGAGTGGTTGTTGATGAAGATGGGCCGTACCAGGCCGTTGGATGAGCCACACCCTGGGCCGCGGGCAGGAAAGTCTGGGTACCCCCGTTTCGAGGACACCAATAGTAGCCCCCGAGCCCAAGGCTCACTCAGACTTAGCTTCGAGGCGAAGCCAAAGGGCAAGTGTGGAGTGCTGCGGGGCCTAATATCCTGTAGCCTCGATTGACGCGTGGAAACTAACGAGACATGGGCGCCTCCACTTCCCCACGCGGCCTCAATTTCCGCATGGCTAGGCAACCACTGTCGTCTTCATTACTCCGCCTCCTTTATAGGCAGCATGCTCCGTAGCTCCCTCATTGAGCGAGTCCTGGATTAGGGGGTGTTCGGATAGCCGAACTATACCTTCAGCCGGACTCCTGGACTATGAAGATACAAGATTGAAGACTCCGTCCCGTGTCCAGAAGGGACTTTCCTTGGCGTGGAAGGCAAGCTTGGCGATACGGATGTTCAGATCTCCTACCATTGTAACCGACTTTATGTAACCCTAACCCTCTCCGGTGTCTATATAAACCGGAGGGTTTTAGTCCGTAGGACAACATACACATCAACAATCATACCATAGGCTAGCTTCTAGGGTTTAGCCTCTCTGATCTCGTGGTAGATCAACTCTTGTAACACCCATATCATCAATATTAATCAAGTAGGACGTAGGGTTTTACCTCCATCGAGAGGGCCCGAACCTGGGTAAAACTTCGTGTCCCCTGCCTCCTGTTACCATCCGGCCTAGACGCACAGTTCGGGACCCCCTATCCGAGATCCGCCGGTTTTGACACCGACATTGGTGCTTTCATTGAGAATTCCTCTGTGTCGTCGCCGTCAGGCTCGATGGCTCCTACGATCATCAATAGCGATGCAGTCCAGGGTGAGACCTTCCTCCCTGGACAGATCTTCGTCTTTGGCGGCTTCGCACTGCGGGCCGATTCACTTGGCCATCTAGAGCAGATCGAAAGCTACGCCCCTGGCCGTCAGGTCAAATTCAGAAGTTTAAACTACACGACCGACATCCGCGGGGACTTGATCTTTGACGGATTCGAACCATTGCCGAGCGCGCCGCACTGTCACGACGAGCATGATCTAGCTCTGCCGCCGAACAGTGCCCTGGAGGCCGCACCCGCATCGGCTCCGACCCCTAGTTCGGAGCCAACCGCGCCAATCGAGGATAGGCAGTTGGACGCCACCTCGGGGGCTGCGATCCCAACGGTGGTTGAGCCGAACACCAGCCCCGTACTCTGCATGACTCGTGACTCCATGGAGCCGGATTCTTCTCCGGACTCCGAACCCTCCGTGCCCCTGCCGAGCGAATCCGATTGGGCACCGATCATGGAGTTCACGGCCGCGGACGTCTTTCAGCACTCGCCTTTCGGCGATATCCTAAAATCAGTGAAGTCTCTCTCTTTATCGGGAGAGCCCTGGCCGGACTACGGTCATTAAGGTTGGGATTCGGACGATGAAGAAATTCAAAGCCCACCCACCACCCACTTGGTAGCCACTGTCGACGATTTAACCGACATGCTCGACTTCAACTCCGACGACATTGATGGTATGGACGCCGATGAAGGAGACGATGAAGAACAAGCGCCTATCGAGCCCTAGAATGCCACCTCGTCATATGACGTATACATGGTGGACGCACCGAAAGATGATGATGAGGAGTGGAAGGACGCACCGAAGGATTGTTCCCTTGAAAAGCAGTCAAAGCGGCGACGCAAGCGCCACCCCAAATCCCGCCTTGACAGAAATAGCGATCACACTGATCCAGCGCTGGAGCAGGGCGAACCGCTGCCAGACCACGGCAATCCGGATAATCAAACCGAACAATCAAACCCCATCAATGATAATGGTCCGGACGACTTAATACCGGACAGGCACTCGGAGCAGCAGAATGCCCGTAAAAGGCTCGTTGCCACCGCAAGAAGCCTCAAAAAGCAGAAGCGGAGGCTCAAGGCCGCGCAAAACATGCTCCAATTCAGATGGAGCAAAATAGTCAACACTGTAGCAAGGTATGGCGACAATCGCCCCTCCAAGAGCTACCCAAAGTGGAAGCTGCTACCCGAATTCGACGAGGAGGCCTCAGACCCCCCACAACCAAATATCAAAGCAGCCACCTGGTTGTCACACCCTAGCTAGTTCAAGCATTAGAGTGTGCATCATGTTTAAATTTCTCTTAAATTTGAAATGGGGAAAGCAGAAACCCCAACACCCCCTGGAAACAACTAGGGTTTACTAAAATTATTTTCAATGAACCTGAAATGCCCTTCTAAAAAGTTCACCCTCTTTGTCTTAGGTTAGAACCTCTGGAAAAATTGGTGCACAATTTACTAGGTCAACAGAAGGTCATTGAATTAAATCATAAGTATTTGAATTTGGGCATTTAAATGCTATAAAATAATTTAAATGCTCAAATAATTCTGGGAATAAATGTTTCCTGTTGGAAATAATCTAAACAGAGGCCACATTTATTTTCAGGATTTTTGGAAACGTTTTAGTATTTTTAATAAAGCTAAACAGTTGCAGTTAAATAGAAAACAGAAACAAAATCAAAAAAGAGAGAAGGAAGCCCACCTGGGCCTTACCTGTGCTGGCCAGCCCACCTGGCTCGGCCCAGCCTGACTGGCTTGCCAGTCGTCGTCCTCTCCTCGCGCCAGGAGGCAGGGGCGCGTGCTCGCGCGCCGGCCACCTCCTGGCCACCTTCCTGCGCCGACGCCGGAGACGCCTAGAGGTGCCACGCGACCCCCACGTCCCCCTCTCATCCTCTCGCACTCTCCCCCTCGTCTCTCTCACTCTCCCCCGTGATGGCCGAGCGCGAACCTCGCCGCCGATCGCCGTAGTTGCCACCAGAGCCACCCCCTCGCCCCTCCGACGAGCCCAATAGCTTCGCCTCATCGCCCTCCACCTCCCCGCCGACCCACGCGACTCCAACCGCCACCGAACGCCGTCTTCGCCCTCGTCTTCAACCTCGGGCACCCGAGCCATCTCCGGTCGATTCGCCGCCGCCAGGACCTCCCCGAGCTCGCTGACCCCCTCTCCGACCCCGCTGTGAGCTCCTCTTCCTTTTCCCGTAGCTCACGTGCTCGTTTGGCCCCTGTAGCTGCCACCTCCACCGCACCCGAGAGCTCCCCGCCGCCGGCCATGGCGCCGTCGTGGCCAGAGCCACGGTGGCTCGAAGCCAAGCCCACCGTTGAGCTCAGCGCAGCACCAGGAACCCGTAGCCACCACCAGCTCCTTCTCCCATGCACCGTAGCCTCGAAACCAACCCCGCCCGAACTCCGGCCGCCGCCACGAGCTCGATTCTAGCGAGCTCGCTCCACCCCAGCTCCTCCCACTTGCCCCACTAGATGCGCGCGAGCCCCAGCTACGCGTAGCACGTCTCCGCCATCGATTTGGTCACCAGGGGACCAAATCCGAAGCCCTCCGCCGTCTCGGCCTCGCCGGCGGCTCAACGCCAGCGGCGAGTTGACCCTGTTTGACCCCGTGTGGGCCCAGGTAGACCCCCCTGAGTCTATGACAGGTGGGGCCGGTCTGCTAACTAATTTAGGATTAGTTTTAATTAATTTTAATTAATCAGTCACTGACATGTGGGCCCAGGCCCCACTGACAGCTAATTAGTGTTAATCTAATCCTGTTAATTAGCTGAGAGGCACAGAAGGGGCCCACCAGTCAGGTTTGACCTGGGCTGGCGCCTTTGACCTGCTGAGGTCAGCATGACGCAATGCTGACGCAGTAATGCATTTTCTGGATTTATTTTTATTCAGGAAATTCCAGAAAATAGTCAAAACTTCTAAAAATCATAGAAAATCAACCATAGCTCCAAATGCAAAGATTTATATATGAAAATGATCAGAAAAATTCAATCTATCCATCTGTAATGGTTTCATGCATGACAAAACAAGTTTACCTTGCTGTTTAAGCAGAATAAGGAAATGCACTATTAAGGCCATGTTTAATGAGCTAATATTTGAATCTTTGATTCAAATGAGTTCATTCCTTTCTATTATAACTTGCATTAGGCCAAGACACATTCATATTGCCATGTCATAGCATGCATCATATTGTTGCATATCGTCATGTGTTGATTGTGTTCCGATGTGTTCTTCGTGGTAGGTTCTGCCTCCGAGGATATTCACGAGTATCCAACTGAAGGGCAGTATCCCACTACCACTCCATCAGGCAAGCAACCATTGATCATTCCGATACAAACCCATGTTCTCGCTTCTGCTCTTGTTTACTGCATTAAGACAACGCGATTCAAACTGCTGTGTGCTACGGTAGTTGAACCTTATCCTCTGCATGACCTGTCATTGCCACAGTAACTAGATGAAACCCACTAGCATGTGTAGGAGTTGATTGAGCCATGTATGTGATTCCTACCTTGCTATGCCTGCTATGCTTAGAGTTGTGTCAGGTCTGGTTCATCTGGGTGATGGGCTAGAGTGAAATGATTATGTCGGTAAATGAGGGATGTGTGGAACATGTTTTGGTAAAGGTATCGATGAGAGGCCATGTAGGAGTACATGGTGGGTTGTTTCATTGAGGCCGTCCCTAAGAACTGAGATCTGTATGTGTGATTTAAGATTCAGCTACTACCATGCATTGGGATCCTTAATTGACCCTCTCGGCTTCTTAATCACCCTAGTACTCTGTCCAGGAGTTGCAAATAGTTTCTGGTGTTTGTAGGTTATGTGTTGGCGGCCGTGCGTAGCGCTGACCCTAGGGGTGGGCTATGTTGCGGTAGATACACCGTGGCCGGTGTACCAGTCACCCGTTTGGTCTCTCGGGAACCCTGTTCACATCGTTCGGGGCCGTTATGTGGAAACCTCGGCCGGACTCCCTGCGGATGGAACCTGGATAGGCGATAAACCTGGACTAGAGACTTAAGTGTTTAGGTAGGCCGTGGCCGACACCCTCGCTGGGCTTCCGCTTGAAGGTTGCCGAGTACATGTCGTGTAAACGGCGGTAAGTGGTGAAAGCGTGTATGACGAAGTACACCCTGCAGGGTATAAAACTATTCGAATAGCCACGTCCGCGGTAAAGGACTACTTGGTTGCCTATACAGTTCATAGACAAGTTAATGGATACTACTAAAAGACTCAAGATAAGTGTGAGTACCGAGGATGGCCCTCTCGTAGGATGACGAGGGAGGATCCCCGGTGGAGTATTGTGTTGGTGAGTAGTGGACTCGTGTGCGAAAACTATTTTACTGGTGAAGTTCCGTAGGATAGCTTAGCCAAGAGTCAAAGCTGGCTTGCTGCATTAACCCCACCACCTTCTTGAGAATAAGCATGTATAGTAGCTTCTGATGTAAGACTTGCTGAGTACCTTTGTACTCATGTTTGTTTAATTACTGTTTTCACACGACAACACCGCCCCCTCCGATGGGTTCTACGTAGACCTTGACGTCGACGAGTGACTAGCCACCCAGGTGGTGATCCTGGCCATGGAGGGGCCTATATAGATAGACAGGCTTCGAGAAGCCTTCTTTCTTTCTAGAGTCTGTACTCAGACTAGTTGCTTCCGCATGTGCTTGTATGATTGTATTACTTTAGTGTCGGGTCATGTGACCCCTATTTGTATGACATGTTATGTATGGCTCTCTGGAGCCTTTAAATAAAGTACTTGAGTTGTAGAGTTTTGTTGTGATGCCATGTTGTATGTACTCATATCGGGCATATTGTGTGTATGATTGAAATGCTTGGTATGAGTGGGATCCGACAATCTAGTTGTTTATCCTTGACAACCTTTGATATGGGGAAATGTAGTCTAGTGTTCCTCGAGCCATAGTAGTCCGCTACAGCCCGGTTCACCGGAGTCCTGCTAGCCCAGCGCTACTGCTCAGGACGCTTGACTGGCCGGCATGTGATTCACTTCGTTCCTATGTCTGTCCCTTCGGGGAAATGTCACGCGGTGACTTCTGGAGTCCTGCCTAACCTTCTACAGCCCGGGTTCCCCGGAGTCCTGTTAGCCTAGTGCTACAGCCCGGATTCACTCGCTGATGACCGACATGCTCGATGTGATTCATGTATGCCTGTCTCCATAGGTCTGTGCCGCTTTGGGTTCACGACTAGCCATGTCGGCCCGGGTTCTCTGTCATATGGATGCTAGCGACACTATCATATACGTGAGCCAAAAGGCGCAAACGGTCCCGGGCCATGGTAAGGCAACACCCGTGGGATACCGTGCGTGAGGTCGCAAAGTGATATGAGGTGTTACCAGCTAGATCGATGTGGCTTGGAATCGGGGTCCTGACAGCGTTGGCAACAGAGCCGGACTGCCTGTAGGTTCGTTGAGCCAAACTGGTCGATGTCGAATCTAGAAATGCTTTAGTTATATGTAGGGGAATTGATTGTGGAAGGGAACGTAAGGCTCTTTTACTCCTTTACCCTATGCCTCTGATCTGAGTCATTCTCTTCTCATTCAACGTGGGTTAAGGATTAGGCTCTCTCCTTCTATCAGGTTCACGTGTTACTAATCCGTAGTAGCTTATAGGATTGATGCTACAAGCCCCAGTTTAGTTTCTACTATTTTAGTATGTTGCTAATTGGATCAGAATCTTGATATAATGTTGTTGAGTGGTATTGTGAACTATTGTGGATGTCTCAATTCTTTCTCTGAGCATTTACAACTGTTATGCTGTCCAATTTTCCCTATAAATTCTAATGTCGTTGCATTGTGGTTGTGCTTTCAGATGGCCAACCATGCTCAAAACCAAGTGGTTCGCCTGACCCGGTGCCTCGACGTGCCCGGTCATACTGCTATGTTAGTCCGGGTAATGATCGAGACGGGTTACCGTTGGTATCCCGAATACACCGTCGAAGAGCAGTTCCGCGACTTTAATCAAAGCCAATATCTCTGCACCGTCAGGATATTTCCTTCTTATCCTGGATCTACTGAGCCCTTCACTGTTCCTATGGACTCGGGGTTACTGTTGAGATGGCTGTGCAGGATGCTGCCTATTCCATGATGACCATCTTGCGAGACCGGACTGGTCTGCTATGGAACACCGACTTCCGTTACATGCCAGCTTCACTTCCGGGAGCGCAAGGGTATCTTCAGGCTATCTATGCCGACTCCACTCAGGAGGACTCATTAACTCGTACCACTGCTGAGATGCTCGAAGATAAGGACCGAGAGAATCGGGCCTTGAGGCTGGAGCTTTTCAATACCCGTGCTGATCATTGGGCCACATTGACTCGGTTTGCACCTGCGGTGCAAGATGGATGTATGGATACAAGGGATCTGTATCCTGTGAGATCAGCCCTACCAGACATGGTGGATTGGCGTGATGTGGGAGGCATCACCCCACCCCGTGGTTCCCGCAGGCCACCGTTTGTTGGTCCAAGACCTCATCCTAGCCCCTATGGTCCACAGGCTCCTCAGGACCGTCTGTTCCCGGATGGTCACGTTGAACTTCCAGGCTATGGAGGTGACTTCTATGAGGACTACTACGGAGCTGTCTGAGTTTGTAGTAGTACCACTAGTATTGTAGTAGTTGTATCTCCACTGTCCTGTGTAACTTGTGGAATATGACTTTGCGTGTAATCGATTCCGGAGGTGTAGACAAATAATGTATAGGAGCTTGGAATGCCTCCGATGAGATGTAACGTCTTTCATCATAGTTGTACTGTAGCCTGGGCTTGTACTAAATTATGCATGATGTGTATGACCGTTGGTATATATATGGCAGTTTTATATTACCATGACATACGGATGAACATCTCTGCATTCCGTGTTATCCATTACATTCTGCACTCCCTTGCTAAGTTTGAGCCATCTTTGTCTAAACCGTTGTCTTGTTTTCTCCTAGGATGGTCAACACTCGCAGCAACCCTGCTGCCCCGGAGTAGGGGGAAGCCAGTGCAGCTAGAGGTGAAAATCTGCCTCACCCGCCTTCTCTGGCCGAGGTAATGCTGGAAGCGGAAAGAAACAAGCGTGAGACTAACCGCCTGCTAGAGCGGATTGAGCAGAACACTGCACGCCACCCACGAAATGACTTGGTGTCAATCAATGACTTTATCAAGCTGTACCCACCAAAGTTTAACCATTCCGTCGAGCCCCTCGACGCGGATGACTAGCTTCGCAGCATCACCCACAAGCTATGTTCTGCCATGGTAGCCGAAGCCGACAAGGTTACTTATGCTGCCTATCACCTCGAAGGCCCTGCTAGCCTCTGGTGGGAAAATTTTGAAGCTATGCGCCCGGTCGGCCAAATCACTACTTGGGCTGAATTCAGTGAGGCTTTCCGTGAGCATCACATTCAGGAAGGTCTCATGGATCGCAAGAGGGAGGAGTTCTGCAACTTCACCCAAGGAAGACTGACTGTGGATGCATATAGCCGTGAATTTGGGAATCTGGCACGCTATGCTCCTGAAGAGGTATCTACTGACGCCAAGAAGCAGGCAAGGTTCCGCAAGGGACTTAGCCCTGAGCTTCGCCGCGATCTCCATCTACACGAGTGCACATCCTTTCAAAAGTTGGTCAATAAAGCCATAAGTGCTGAGACAAGCCAGACTGATTATGACACTTCACGCAAGCACTCCCGTGATTTTGGCTCTTCATCCGGCTCTGGAGCTCAGAAGCGCCAGGTGTGGATCCCAAGCACGGCACTGCCACCCAGGTTCATCCCGAGGCCATCCTTTGAGGCGCCTCGTCCCAACCAGCAATTTGCACCGCCCAAGCCCTATGGTGGCCCCGCTGCTAATGCTGCTCCACAGCCCAATGTGGTGACATGCTTTAAGTGTGGAGAGCCGGGTCACTATAGTCAAGAGTGTCCCCAGAACAACCCCAATCAAACTGGAAAGTCCGTTGGCCGTGGTAAGCCCGCGGGAAAGACATTCTACGCCAAGCCGGTCACTATTGCCCGTGGCCATGTCAACTATGTTTTGGGCCGAGGAGGCTCATGAGGATCCTAACATTGTCCTTGGTACGCTCCTTGTTAACTGCCATCCGGCATCTGTTCTTTTCGATACTGGAGCATCTCATTCATTCATATCCGAGAACTATGCTCGATTGCATAACACGACATTCTGTGACATGCCCTCTACCATGGAAATTCAAACCCCTGGCTCTAGATGGCAAACTTCTAAAGTAAGCCATGCGAATGAAATTCTTCTCGATAGACTTGTCTTCCTTGCATCCTTAATAGCTCTCAAGTCCTTGGACATAAACATCATCTTGGGTATGGACTGGATGTCAGCTCATTATGCTAAGATTGATTGTGCCACTAGAACTGTTCAACTTACTCACCCGTCGGGCAAGACAGTTAATGTCTTAACTCGAGTGGCCAAGCGCCAGCTTTACTCCCTAAATGCCAACCATCTTCCAGACCTTGAGGATGTTCCGGTAGTCCGAGACTTTCCGGATGTCTTTCCAGAAGAACTGCCAGGTGTTCCACCTGACAGGGATGTCGAGTTTGTGATAGACCTTGTTCTAGGAACCGTTCCAATTTCTAGAAGACCCTACAAGATGGCACCCTTAGAACTAGCCGAGCTTAAGAACCAACTCGATGAGTCCTTGAAAAAGGGTTTCATCCGTCCTAGTTCCTCTCCTTGGGCTTGCCCCGTCCTCTTCGTTAAGAAGAAGGATGGAACGGATCGAATGGTTGTGGATTACCGACCTGTCAATTTGGTCACCATCAAGAACAAATATCTACTTCCCAGGATCAACGATCTGTATGATCAGCTCGCTGGATCCTCAGTCTTTTCCAAGATGGATTTGAGGTTGGGCTACCATCAAATCAAAATCAGAAACGGGGACATTCCCAAAACGGCCTTTGTTACTCGTTATGGCCAATACGAGTACACCGTTATGTCCTTCGGTTTAACCAATGCCCCTGCCACCTTCTCCCGGTTAATGAACTCGGTTTTCATGGAGTACTTGGATAAATTCGTCGTGGTATACCTCGATGACAAACTCATCTACTCCAAGAATGAAGAGGAACATGCCGAACATCTAAGGCTGGTATTGATGAAACTTCGAGAGCATCGCCTTTATGCCAAATTCTCCAAGTGTGAATTTTGGTTGCCAGAAGTAACCTATCTAGGCCATGTAATCTCTGGTAAGGGTATTGCTGTCAATCCCGAGCAAGTTCAAGCCATCCTTGATTGGACTCCACCTGAGACGGTCAAGCAAGTTCGGAGTTTCCTTGGCCTAGCGAGCTATTGCCGCCGCTTCGTCGAGAATTTCTCCAAGGTTGCTAAACCCCTAACTGAACTCCTCAAGAAAGATAAAAAGTTCGAGTGGACTCCAAAGTGCAAGTTCAGTTTTCAGGAACTGAAAAGACGCCTGACATCTGCTCCCGTACTGGTACCACCAGATTTCTCCAAGGACTTTATTATCTATTGCGACGCCTCGCGACAAGGACTAGGTTGCATACTCATGCAAGATCGTCAGGTAATTGCCTATGCTTCACGGCAATTACACCCACATGAGGAAAATTATCCCACACATGATCTAGGGCTTGCAGCTGTAGTCCATGCACTTAAAACTTGGCGACATTACCTCCTCGATAATCATTGCGAGATCTTCACCGATCACCAAAGTTTGAAATATATCTTCACCCAACCAAACTTGAATCTTAGGCAAAGACGTTGGGTTGAGTTGATCTCGGACTACGACTTAGGAATAACTTACACCCCGGGCAAAGCCAATGTCATGGCTGATGCGCTAAGCGGTAAGTCCTATTGTAACAACCTGATGTTACAACAAAGTCAACCACTTCTCCATGAGGAATTTCATAAGATAAATCTTCACCTTGTTCCTCGAGGATTCCTATCCACCCTGGTGGCGAAACCTACCCTTATGGATCAAATCATAACCGCCCAGCGGTATGACAAGGGCATATCCCGGATTAAGGAAAACATTGCTAGCGGAGTTGCTAAATGTTTCTCCATGGATGAGCGAGGTGCTGTCTTCTTTGAGAACCGTCTGGTGGTTCCCAAGAAACAACATCTGCGCTAGTTGATCCTTAAGGAAGCTCATGAATCCCCTCTCACCATTCATCCCGGTAGTACTAAAATGTATCAAGACCTACGCCAGGGGTTTTGGTGGACTAGGATGAAGAGAGAAATCGCTCAATACATTGCTAGCTGCGACGTCTGTCGTCGTGTTAAAGCAGAGCACCAACGGCCTGCTAGCACTCTTCAACCTTTGGCTATTCCCGAATGGAAATGGGATAAAATCAGTATGGATTTCATCACTGGGTTTCCCAGGACCAAGAGAGGGAATAATGCCATCTTCGTCGTGATCGACCGACTTTCCAAAGTAGCCCACTTTCTACCTGTTCGTGAGAGTATCACCGTTAGCCAGCTAGCCGATTTATACATCTCTCGAATAGTGTCTCTTCATGGTGTCCCATTGGAAATTAACTCAGACCGTGGGAGTCTCTTCACCTCTCGATTTTGGGAAAGTTTCCAAAATGCTATGGGAACTCATCTCTCCTTTAGCACCGCCTTCCATCCTCAATCAAGTGGTCAAGTAGAGCGAGTCAATCAAATTCTGGAAGATATGCTCCGAGCTTCTGTCATCTCATTCGGAATGAGTTGGGAGAAATGCCTTCCATTCACGGAGTTTGCTTATAACAATAGTTATCAAGCTAGCTTGGGCAAAGCTCCTTTCGAAGTTCTCTATGGACGAAAATGTCGAACGCCTCTTAACTAGTCAGAAACCGGGGAAAGACAACTCTTTGGCCCGGATATGATTCAGGAAGCAGAAGAGCAGGTTCGCGTTATTCGTGAGAAATTGAAAACAGCCCAATCTCATCAAAAGAGTCAATATGATCGTAAACATAAGCCTATGACTTATGAAGTCGACGATAAGGCTTACCTTCAGGTTACTCCGTTAAAGGGAACCCATCGTTTCGGTATCAAAGGCAAATTGGCCCCTCGTTACATTGGACCCTTTCGCATTCTTGCCAAACGAGGAGAAGTTGCCTACCAATTGGAACTACCTCTGCATCTTTCCAGAGGTCACGATGTCTTCCACGTTTCACAACTCAGGCGTTGCTTCGCGGATCCTATCCATGGAGTGGACCACGAAACGCTTAATCTACAAGATAATCTCTCTTATCGGGAATATCCTGTTCGTATCCTTGATCAAGCCGAGCGTACCACTCGACGTCATAATATCAAGTTTCTCAAGATTCAATGGTCACACCACTCCGATAAAGAAGCCACTTGGGAAAGGGAGGATCGCCTTCGACTCGAGTACCCCACCTTCTTCCCGGAGGATCCTAAATCTCGGGACGAGATTCTTTTGAGTGGGGGGTGAGTTGTCACACCGTAGCTAGTTCAAGCATTAGAGTGTGCATCATGTTTAAATTTCTCTCAAATTTGAAATGGGGAAAGCAGAATCCCCAACACCCCCCTGGAAACAACTAGGGTTTACTAAAATTATTTTCAATGAACCTGAAATGCCCTTCTAAAAAGTTCACCCTCTTTGTCTTAGGTTAGAACCTCTGGCAAAATTGGTGCACAATTTACTAGGTCAACAGAAGGTCATTGAATTAAATCATAAGTATTTGAATTTGGGCATTTAAATGCTATAAAATAATTTAAATGCTGAAATAATTCTGGGAATAAATGTTTCCTGTTGGAAATAATCTAAACAGAGGCCACATTTATTTTCAGGATTTTTGGAAACGTTTTAGTATTTTTAATAAAGCTAAATAGTTGTAGTTAGATAGAAAACAGAAACAAAATCAAAAAAAGAGAGAAAGAAGCCCATCTGGGCCTTACCTGTGCTGGCCAGCCCACCTGGCTCGGCCCAGCTGACTGGCCTCGCCAGTCGTCGTCCTCCTCGCGCCAGAAGGCAGGGGCGCGTGCTGCGCCGGCCACCTCCTGCTTCTGCCGACGCCCGGGAGACGCCTAGGGGTGCCACGCGACCCCCACGTCCCCCTCTCATCCTCGCTCACTCTCCCCCTCGTCTCCCTCATCCTCTCCCGTGATGGCCGAGCGCGGACCTCGCCGCCGATCGCCGTAGTCGCCGCCAGAGACACCCCCTCGTCCCTCCGACGAGCCCAACAGCTCCGCCTCGTCGCCCTGGACCTCTCCGCCGACCCACGCGACTCCAAACGCCGCCTCCTTCGCCCTCGTCTTCAACCTCGGGCACCCGAGCCATCTCCGGTCGATTCGCCGCCGCCAGGACTTCCCCGAGCTCGCTGACCCCCTCTCCGACCCCGCTATGAGCTCCTCTTCCTCTTCCCCTAGCTCCCGTGCTCGTTTGGCCCCTGTAGCCGCCATTTCCACCGCACCCGAGAGCTCCCCGCCGCCGGCCATGGCGCCGTCGTGGCCAGAGCCACAGTGGCTCGAAGCCAAGCTCGCCGTTGTGCTCAGTGCAGCACCAGGAGCCCGTAGCCACCACTAGCTCTCTCTCCCGTGCACCGTAGCGTCGAAACCAACCTCGCCCGAACTCTGGCCGCCGCCACGAGCTCGATTCCGGCGAGCTCGCTCCACCCCAGCTCCTCCCACTTGCCCCACTAGATGCGCGCAAGCCCCAGCTACGCGTAGCACTTCTCCGCCATCGATTTGGTCACCGGAGGACCAAATCCGAAGCCCTCCGCCGTCTCGGGCTTCGCCGGCGTCGAGTCGCCGGCGAGTTGACCCAGTTTGACCCCTGGGTGGGCCCGGGTAGACCCCCCCTGAGTCTATGACAGGTGGGGCCGGTCTGCTAACTAATTTAGGATTAGTTTTAATTAATTTTAATTAAATCAGTCACTGACATGTGGGCCCAGGCCCCACTGACAGCTAATTAGTGTTAATCTAATCCTGTTAATTAACTGAGAGGCTAACAGAAGGGGCCCACCAGTCAGGTTTGACCTGGGCTGGCGCCTTTGACCTGCTGAGGTCAGCATGACGCAATGCTGATGCAGTAATGCATTTCTGGATTTATTTTTATTCAGGAAGTTTCAGAAAATGTTTAAAACTTCTAAAAATCATAGAAATTCAACCGTAACTCCAAATGAAATAATTTATATATGAAAAATTATCAGAAAAATTCAATCTATCCATCTGTAATGGTTTCATGCATGATAAAACAAGTTTACCTTGCTGTTTAAGCAGAATAAGGAAATGCACTATTAAGGCCATGTTTAATGAGCTAATATTTGAATCTTTGATTCAAATGAGTTCATTCCTTTCTGTTATAGCTTGCATTAGACCAAGACACATTCATATTGCCACGTCATAGCATGCATCATATTGTTGCATATCGTCATGTGTTGATTGTGTTCCGATGTGTTCTTCGTGGTAGGTTCTGCCTCCGAGGATATTCACGAGTATCCAACTGAAGGGCAGTATTCCACTACCACTCCATCAGGCAAGCAATCCATTGATCATTCCGATACAAACCCATGTTCTCGCTTCTGCTCTTGTTTACTGCATTAAGACAACGCGTTTCAAAACTGCTGTGTGCTACGGTAGTTGAACCCTTATCCTCTGCATGACCTGTCGTTGCCACAGTAACTAGATGAAACCCACTAGCATGTGTAGGAGTTGATTGAGCCATGTTTTGTGATTCCTACCTTGCTATGCCTGCTATGCTTAGAGTTGTGTCAGGTCTGGTTCATCTGGGTGATGGGCTAGAGTGAAATGATTATGTCGGTAATGCGAGGGATGTGTGGAACATGTTTTGGTAAAGGTATCGATGAGAGGCCATGTAGGAGTACATGGTGGGTTGTTTCATTGAGGCCGTCCCTAAGAACTGAGATCTGTATGTGTGATTTTAAGATTCAGCTACTACCATGCATTGGGATCCTTAATTGACCCTCTCGGCTTCTTAATCACCCTAGTACTCTGTCCAGGAGTTGCAAATAGTTTCTGGTGTTTGTAGGTTATGTGTTGGCGGCCGTGCGTAGCGCTGACCCTAGGGGTGGGCTATGTTGCGGTAGACACACCGTGGCCGGGTATGCCGGGCGCCCGTTTGGCGTCTCGGGACCCTGTTCACATCGTTCGGGGCCGTATGTGGAAACCTCGGCCGGACTCCCTGCGGATGGAACCTGGATAGGCGATAAACCTGGACTAGAGACTTAAGTGTTTAGGTAGGCCGTGGCCGACACCCTCGCTGGGCTTCCGCTTGAAGGTTGCCGAGTACATGTCGTGTAAACGGCGGTAAGTGGTGAAAGCGTGTATGACGAAGTACACCCTGCTGGGTATAAAACTATTCGAATAGCCACGTCCGCGGTAAAGGACTACTTGGTTGCCTATACAGTTCATAGACAAGTTAATGGATACTACTAAAAGACTCAAGATAAGTGTGAGTACCGAGGATGGCCCTCTCGTAGGATGACGAGGGAGGATCCCCGGTGGAGTATTGTGTTGGTGAGTAGTGGACTCGTGTGCGAAAACTATTTTACTGGTGAAGTTCCGTAGGATAGCTTAGCCAAGAGTCAAAGCTGGCTTGCTGCATTAACCCCACCACCTTCTTGAGAATAAGCATGTATAGTAGCTTCTGATGTAAGACTTGCTGAGTACCTTTGTACTCATGTTTGTTTAATTACTGTTTTCACACGACAACACCGCCCCCTCCGATGGGTTCTATGTAGACCTTGACGTCGACGAGTGACTAGCCACCCAGGTGGTGATCCTGGCCATGGAGGGCCCTATATAGATAGACAGGCTTCGAGAAGCCTTCTTTCTTTCTAGAGTCTGTACTCAGACTAGTTGCTTCCGCATGTGCTTGTATGATTGTATGACTTCAGTGTCGGGTCATGTGACCCCTATCTGTATGACATGTTATGTATGGCTCTCTGGAGCCTTTAAATAAAGTACTTGAGTTGTAGAGTTTTGTTGTGATGCCATATTGTATGTACTCATATCGGGCATATTGTGTGTATGATTGAAATGCTTGGTATGAGTGGGATCTGACAATCTAGTTGTTTATCCTTGACAGCCTTTCATATGGGGAAATGTAGTCTAGTGTTCCTCGAGCCATAGTAGTTCGCTACACCCGGTTCACCGGAGTCCTGCTAGCCCAGCACTACTGCTCAGGACGCTTGACTGGCCGGCATGTGATTCACTTCGTTCCTATGTCTGTCCCTTTGGAGAAATGTCACGCGGTGACTTCCGGAGTCCTGCCTAGCCTGCTACAGCCCGGGTTCCCCGGAGTCCTGTTAGCCCAGTGCTACAGCCCGGATTCACTCGCTGATGACCGACATGCTCGATGTGATTCATGTATGCCTATCTCCATAGTTCTGTGCCGCTTTGGGTTCACGACTAGCCATGTCGGCCCGGGTTCTCTGTCATATGGATGCTAGCGACACTATCATATACGTGAGCCGAAAGGCGCAAACGGTCCCGGGCCATGGTAAGGCAACACCTGTGGGATACCGTGCGTGAGGTCGCAAAGTGATATGAGGTGTTACCAACTAGATCGATGTGGCTTGGAATCGGGGTCCTGACAGCGTTGGCATCAGAGCCGGACTGCTTGTAGGTTCGTTGAGCCAAACTGGTCGATGTCGAGTGTAGAAATGCTTTAGTTATATGTAGGGGAATTGATTGTGGAAGGGAACGTAAGGCTCTTTTACTCCTTTACCCTATGCCTCTGATCTGAGTCATTCTCTTCTCATTCAATGTGGGTTAAGGATTAGGCTCAACATACAATGCAACACAACAAACATCCGAACAACGTGGCACACCTAGCTACAGGGGTGCCGCACACCCCCTATGTTTCACCGATGAGGTGCTGGACCATGAATTTCCAGAGGGATTCAAGCCCGTAAACATAGAGGCATATGACGGAACAACAGACCCTGGGGTCTGGATTGAGGACTATATCCTTCATATCCATATGGCTCGAGGGGATGATCTCCATGCCATCAAGTACTTACCTCTCAAACTCAAAGGGCCAGCCCGTCACTGGCTCAAAGGCCTCCCCGAAAGCTCCATTGGAAGTTGGGAAGAGCTCGAAGACGCCTTTCGGGCAAACTTTCAAGGGACTTCTGACTAACCTCCGGATGCGGACGACCTGAGTCACATAACTCAACAGCCCGGAGAGTCAGCCCGAAAGCTTTGGAATAGGTTTCATACTAAAAAGAACCAGATTGTCGACTGTCCGGACGCCGAAGCCTTAGCGGCTTTCAAGCACAGCGTCCGCGACGAATGGCTCGCCAGACACCTCGGCCAAAACAAGCCGAGAACGATGGCCGCATTAACAAACCTCATGACCCGCTTTTGCGCGGGTCAGGACAGCTGGCTAGCCAGATGCAGCACCAGCGACCCCAGTACATCTGAAGTTAGAGATGGAAACGGGAAATCACGGCGCAATAGCAATAACAAACGCCGGAATAAAGAAGACAGCATGAAGGGCACGTCAGTAAATGACGGATTCAAAGTCCCTCGGCCAAACCAAAAGCCGCCCTCCAAAGGCACCAGGGATGAACTGTCCAGCCTCAACAAAATTCTGGACCAAGTATGTCAGATCCATAGTACCCCTAGCAAACCTGCTAATCATACCCACAGAGAATGTTGGGTCTTCAAGCAGTCCGGCAAGCTTAACGCCATACACAAGGGGGAGGATACACCAAGTGAAGACAAGGACGAACCTCCCAACCAAGACAAGGGGGAACAAAAGAAATTTCCACCCGAAGTCAAAATAGTAAACGTGTTACACGTGATCAAGAGAAAAAACAATGCGGCACTCCCAGAAAAATATACCCAAGTGCCTGTCACCGCGAAGTCCCGCCACTGGTCGTCTCAACCGATCACCTTCGACCATCGCGATTACGCATCAAGTATCCGGCACGCAGGATGGGCTGCCCTGGTATTAGACCCAGTAATTGGCGGATATCACTTCACACGAGTCTTGATGGATAGCGGCAGTAGCCTAAACCTAATATATTAGGATACAATCCGCGGGATGGGGTTAGACCCAACACAAATTCGCCATAGCAATACTACCTTTAAAGGAGTAACGCCAGGCCCAGGGGCTCGTTGTACGGGCTCCCTCATACTACAAGTTATATTCGGCTCCCCCGATAACTTCCGTCGCGAGCATTTAACTTTCCACATCGCTCCGTTTCAAAGTGGCTATCAAGCACTGCTCGGACGCAAAGCTTTCGTAGCTTTAATGCAATACCACACTACGCATCCCTAACACTCAAGATGCCCGGTCCACGTGGCATCATTTCAGTGCACGGAAATATCAAGCAATCTCTGCCCATCGAAGAGAGTGAGGCTGCCTGGGCAGCCGCACACTAAAGGTGCCCGGGCCATCAAGAGCATCCAATAGGTCGTCAAGACCTCAGGCAAAACTAATCAAGTCCGGCGCCACTACTCATATTGAATAAACGGGCACACCCCTATCTTTCAAAAGAACAAGGGGCTCAACGCACGCAGACGAGTGGCGATTTCTTCTTATCTTGAATTATATGTGGTTTCTTTAGAAAACTATCCTTTTGCACGACACCTTTTTACCTAAATTCCTCTCTTTTATAGATGATCATCGTGCTACACCCATCCAGGATACGGCACAACGAAGACACAGGCGCAGACGTGCAGCAGGGACCCGCCCCAAGGATTCTTTTTAGATTAAGACCCTGCGTAAACCTTTTTTACTGTCTCTTGTTCATACATATCCACCGCTGAGAAGGATGCTGACGTCTTGGCATGTGGCCACGCCAGAACAATGCACGTACCTGGACACAAGGGGCTTGTTACAAAGGCCATTCTTCAAGCCCGGTTTATACCACAAAGACCGACTACCTTAGGGAGTGTTCGGCGTCGCGAGTTTGGCCCTATATGCATCAGCTCCGAATCATTGTCTTTGGTCAAATGTTGGGTTTGCCCGGCTCCTGTGTTTTGGTGCCTTACGTTCCGCTTTACCGGCTAAGGTAGCACCAGGAGAACTACTGCGATTGTGCCTTGGTTCATCCGGACGAGCACCTCAGTAGAGAAAGCCGAAAACTGACTGTCATGATCTAGCGTGAGACTGGTCAACCACTCGATGACCCATGGGAATGTTAGAATTCCTCCACCTTAACGAAGGGCGCTTTCCAGCCAGGCATATACGCACCCCTGGATCAGGAGAGTGCGGAGCCACCAGGGGGTATCTAGTAGCCCCACTGTCAAACTCCTATGGCTAAGTGAAAGTGTTAAAGCATTATAGCCCGGTTGCCTCGCTCGCTCCGCTATCACCTCCTTAATAGGACCAAGATGTTGGGTTAAGTGTGAACGCGTGTTTCTGCGAACACCCCCACATTATATGCATGGGGGTTGAAGCAGACGACTGCAATCTTTCAGGTTATACACATGTATACATAAACGGCCGCCCAGGAGGCATCACATTACTTTCAGGCAAAAGTATAAAAGTAGCCTTATAAAAATTTATAAAAGCATTTCGCTTACAATGAGATTACATGTCACTCAAACATAATATTTTTTGAGCACTGGGTCTCTATCAAACGAGCACCCTCAAGAACTTCCTCAAAGTAGTGCTCAGCAGCCCTTCGACCTATGGCCGAATCCTGTGCTGCAACAGTGGTAGCATCCATCTCTGCCCAGTATGCTTTAGCACGGGCAAAGGCCATCTGTGCGCCTTCTATGCACGCCGACCTCTTCATCGCATTTATGCGTGGCACTACATCGAGGACCTGCTGCACCAAGCTAAAATAGCTGCTCGGTTTTGACCTTCCCGGCCATAGCTGATCCACAACATACCTCATGGAGAGTCCGGCCTATTTAGTTCGGCCCATTCGGCTAATTGGTCCGTCAACGAAAGCGGATGCTCGGGAGAAAGGAACTGCTTCCAAAACAGCTGGTCTACTTCACGGTCCGTCTGACTCTGGAAGTACTTGGCCGCATCGGCAGCGCTCGCCGCCAAATCCATATACGCATCCTCCGAACTCCACAGCCGATCCAGAGGGGCATACCGTGGATCTCCGTACTTCCTCTGCAGCATAAAGGACTTCCCGGCTACAATATCCCCGGCTTCCCGCAGCTCCTCCTTCTTTGCCCTCATAGCAGAGCGGAGGTCTTTTCCTGTTGCAGCAGCCTTCTCAAGGTCCGATGCCTTCGCCTGGTTTTCCTTTTCAAGAGCCCGGCAATGGTCTACGGCGGCTTTTAATTCTACAGCCGTATTGGCCATCTTATCCCGGCTCTCGCCATGTGCGGCCTTCTCGGCTCGCAACTCTTTGGCCGCCTTCAAAGCAGCCGCATTACCCAATCTTGCTTGTTTCTTGGCTCGAGCAAGTTCCGCACGCAAGGCTTCAACAGTGGCAGCTCCATCTGCAGTCATAACATGTTAAAAACACTGGCATCATACTCTTCCTATGTGGCGTTTGCCAGACAAGGATACTTACCCTGCACCTCGTCAAGCCTTTTGTTAACAAGCTCAATGTCGGCATCTGCCGCATCCAACTGTCGTTCTAAACGGGCAAACTGGCTAGTCCGGCTGGCCACCGGAGCTTCCATCTCCTGCACATAGAGGCAGTATGGCTATTACCTGGGAATATGATCCTCCGTTCTTCATCGTTTCCGACGACAACCAGAGTCTTAGGGGCTACAGTCTACACAGGGCACACCTAGCATGTGCAGGACTATTACACATTCCTTTTACGTACCTCAAAGCCTGTTAGTAGTGTCATAAAAGCTTCATGCAATCCGCTTTCGGCGGACGATATCCTCTCCATCACCATATTCATCAGCACATGGTGATCATCTGAGATGGCCGCTCGCCCCACCAACTTCCTCAGAACGTCCGATCGCACACTAGACGGTGTCGGACTCTTTTGTCTGCTCTCTTCGGGAGCCGGACACTGGGATCCTCGGGGGTCAATAGGATTACCTTCTGGCCTCACCGGACTCGGAGAGGCCCTCCGTGACGACACTTTAGGGTCGCCCGCTTCCGGAGCGGAGGAGTCCGGAGGAGGCGTCTCGCTCTCCATCATCTCTGGAAGAAGATCCCCTGAAGACGAGCTCATTTCAGAGGGGCTAAGGCCCGAACTGCACAAATGTATGCGGTGGTTATTTTCTCAGAAGAAAAGGATGGCATATATGTACTATTAAAGTTTTTGGGTCACTTACGACTCCCGGGAGAATTGATCCCCCCGCGGACTTTGTGCAGCAGCAGCACCTCCCAAGGTAGGGCCCCTGGTGGAAGATTTCTTCTCCCGTTTGGGAGCTTCGGCTTCCGAATTCCCGGGCACAGTCCTTTTCCTCTTCCGGTCGTCTTCCTTCATGGAGATGCTCGCTCCCTCGGTTAGGATAGGCAGCGTTGGGGGCCGCGTCCGCCCGCATTATCCTCCATAGTATCTTCCTTCAAGGGATCCGGGCAAGGTGCGGCCTGGAGCATCTTTTCCAATACTGGATTCTCCAAACCCTCGGGGAGGGGGCCAAACACCGAATCAACTTCGCCTTTGTTAGCCAGTCCTGGTCAAAAGAACAAACTCTCAAAAATAACTTCGTAACAAAGGAAAGATAATATGTTCGGCCGGAAGATTCCTTACCTGTTCGGCGGCGCGGTTACTACTCAGGCCCACGTCCTCGGTGATTTCCAGACACTCTACTTGAGGTCCGAAGAATGACTTATACATATCCTCGTGCGTCAGGCCGAGAAAATTTTGAATGACACGCGGACCCTCGGGATTGAACTCCCACAAGCGAAGGGGCCGACGTTTGCAAGGATGGACTTGACAAACCAGCATAACTTGTATTACCGCAACCAAACTGAGATCTTCGTTGAAGAAATCTCGAATGCGGCTTTGCAGCATAGGCACGTCCTTGGCTGGACCCCAGCTCAGTCCTCTGCTGATCCATGACATCAGTCGTGGTGGAGGGCCCGAGCTAAAAACAGGGGCGGCCGCCCACTTGGCACTTCTAGGATTCGTGATGTAGAACCACTCCTGTTGCCACAATGCAGACACCTCTGGGATGGAACCTTTTGGCCACGGAGCTCCCGTCATCTTGCGTATTAAGGTGCCTCCACACTCTGCATGTTGCCCTTCGATCATCTTCGGCTTTACTTCAAAGGTCTTGAGCCATAAGCCAAAGTGGGGGGTAACCCGAAGGAAGGCCTCGCATACGACAACAAGTCGTGATATGCAGGAAGGAGTCCGGAGCTAGATCATGGAAATCTAGCCCGTAATAAAACATCAAGCCCCTGACGAAAGGATCCAGAGGAAAACCTAGACCTCGGAGGAAGTGGGAGACAAACACGACGCTCTCGTTGGGTTTGGGAGAGGGGACGGCCTGCCCCCGGGGAGGCAGCCGGTGTGACATCTCGGTGGTCAGATACCTGGCCTCCCTCAACTTTTTAATGTCTTCTTCCGTGATGGAGGAGGGCATCCATCGGCCTTGAAGGCTGGATCCAGACATGACTGAAGGTTCGGAGCACCTGACCTGAGTTTTGGGCGATTGAGCTTGAGGCGGGGGAAGGATTCGATTGAGCACGGGAGGGAAAAGGTAAAAGCTTTGTCCCTTTATAAAGAGGGTGGATATCAAGCGTCCTCCCCGTATCCGTTTGGACTTACCTATGATCTAGGAGTCCTAGAAGTGGTTGGGTTACCCACGCCCGTATTAATGAGAATCCCGTAATAAGGGGACACGATCTCTGCTTCAACAATACGTGCCAAGGAAACCGCCTCGCACAACGCGCTGAGGTGGGATAATTGAATGGATAAAGGCTTGGCCGTGGCATGTTGCACCACGGAATACGTCAGCAGATTAGATTTGTGTTAATATCATTATTGTCTCTATGACAATATGTGGAAACTTATTTTGCAGAGCCGGACACTATCTTCGTGTTTAAGATCTTCTACGGAGTATTTGGAGGAGGAACCCGACTTGCAATGCCGAAGACAATTTGCGTGACGGACCCATCGTCATTGAAGCCTGGTTCAGGGGCTACTGAGGGAGTCCTGGATTAGGGGGTGTTCGGATAGCCGAACTATACCTTCAGCCGGACTCCTGGACTATGAAGATACAAGATTGAAGACTCCGTCCCGTGTCCAGAAGGGACTTTCCTTGGCGTGGAAGGCAAGCTTGGCGATACGGATGTTCAGATCTCCTACCATTGTAACCGACTTTATGTAACCCTAACCCTCTCCGATGTCTATATAAGCCGGAGGGTTTTAATCTGTAGGAAAACATACACATCAACAATCATACCATAGGCTAGCTTCTAGGGTTTAGCCTCTCTGATCTCGTGGTAGATCAACTCTTGTAGCACCCATATCATCAATATTAATCAAGCAGGATGTAGGGTTTTACCTCCATGGAGAAGGCCCGAACCTGGGTAAAACTTCGTGTCCCCTACCTCCTGTTACCATCCGGCCTAGACGCACAGTTCGGGACCCCCTACCCGAGATCCGCCGGTTTTGACACCGACACTCATCTTCCGGAAGGCAGCAAATTTCCTCCCTGGTCCAATCTGACACCAACTCCCCCCGCCTCCATGGCACCAAGCCGGAAGAAGAAGGGGAAGAAGGAGTCCCATACCTCGGCCCCCGTGATGCCGATATTCTAGCCAGCCATCGAGCGGTCTGTGGTGCTCAACCAAGAGGCGATGGGCAAGGTGCACCCGGCGCTTGCCACCGATTTCAATGAGTGAGGGCTAACAGTGGCTTGGCCTGCTTCCCACGCCGAAAATGACAGAACGACCACCGAGGTCTCCATCCATCTTCACGCCCTCTAGGCAGGCCTGATTCGCCCCTTCTCTGATTTCTGCAACGCGGTGCTCTCGCACTACTAGATCAATGCGCTGCATCTCGATCCCCAATCCATCATCCTCCTTGCTGTCTTTGCCTTCGTCTACAAAGCCATGGTGGGCATTACCCCTTCTGTGGCCTTGCTTCGCCACTTCTTCTTGTTGCACCTGACAGATCCTCTCTAGCGCTCAGGGTGTGTATCCCTTCAGGCCATCACGACGAAGACCGGCTCGGGGATCGACTTTGAGCTCTCGCTGGTCGTCGGAGGCTTTAGGAAGTGGTGGGTGTTTGTGGACGTTGGTGCGCGCAGCCCCCTGCTATCGCTCCCACAGATTCCAGCTGCTCCGAGCTCCGGTTGGGGGCACGCGAAGCTCACCGATCGGCGGTTTGCCCATGTCTGGCAACCGCTGGCCAGGCTGAAGGACCTCGGAGTGACGGTGCCCATGGTGGTGAAGGATTTCATCCCGTGTCACATTGCTCCGCTTCAGCGTCAATGTGGACCTTCTCTAGCTATGGGGACCACATGAGGCTTCAGGCTCCAGCTCTTCCTCCTGAGGCATGGCGCACGGTGCTTGAGCTCCTGACTGGCGACTCGATGCCAACCAACCTGCCGGAGGAGGGATGTCTTCTATACTGCTGCTCGAACAAGGTGGAGTTCGTGACTAACAGATTGAGGTGTTTAACTTGTGGTGCTCTCTTTGCTATACATACCTGTATTCTTGACAAACTAGTACAAGCAATGGTGGATCAGATACAAAAGCAATATGATATAATATAAATAAATGCACCCAATAAAAAAAGTACCCATCAATGAGCCTTGTCGAAATGGATTGTTTGATGCATAAAACCCAACTCTGTGCATAAGCAACCAGTGTCCCTTGCCATCATAGAAAAAATACAGAACCATACAAAGAATTGAACAGTTTATCATAACAGCGAAACACTGATGGTCTGGTATGGCAAGCATGCAAGCTGCAAAGTGACAACACTATAACTGTGAAAAGAGCAGAGTCCAGCCAAACATATCACACAAATTCCACTAAAATATAACCTAAGCCACACAAAACAAGTAATGAAACCTCCACCAAGAACAGAGCCATACTATAGCAGCAAGACTGTAGTAAGAAAGAACCAATTCCCAAGTCCCAAAATTACTCCTGGTACAAAGGCACATGCAAATCCTTATGCAAGAAGTGTAGATTACAAAAGATAGACACTCATCACTATAGTAGTCTACAGCAACTGTAGAATCACCAACACTGAAAGTCAAATCTATGGGTACCATGAAAAGAAGTTAACATGGACATCAAGGAGCTGACACAAAATGAACATGGCCTAATTTAGCTAAGAAAACCCTCAGGTTGTAGTAGCAGATACTGCTCTAAAATTCAAATTACACTATCAATTGCAGCAGGAAGATATGGGCATAGTAATTATCTCCATAAGAGCTTCAGACGCAGGCAACATTCTTTTTGGTGAAATTATTAATAAACACCCCCAAATCCTGAAAACCCCTTTCTAGGAAACCTTAGCAGCATTGGAAGCATTTTTTCGTTTTCACTTGCAGTATGTATTCTTCATACATATATGTTGTGAAACAAACTTATCCCATGCAGATTTTAGCACCCATCACACAACAACATTCTGATGAAATTAAGCATTTTTTCAGAGGCATCTTGAGCACCACCAACAAAAAACTCTAAAATAGGACCCTTCATCCTCGAAATGTACAGAGGAAACTGAATCCATCGACCGACGAGAGAAGAAGAGAGAGAGGGGGGATGGGTTGTTACCAGATTATCTTTGTCGTCGGAGGCAAAGAGGAGGAACTTGTTGGTGCCGTCGCCGTGGCCGTGGTTCCAGTAGGGGAGCTCACCGTGGAGGCACACGAAGGCCCGTCGGTGGATTAGGAGCAGCAGGCCGGCCGGACTTGAAGGAGAGGCGGCGGAATAGGAGGTGGAAGAAGGGCTTAGTGGCGGGTTCACGGTGCTCCTCGGCACGGCTTCGGTCCGGTTCGTCGATGTATCCGACGGAGACGACGTAGACACTCGTGCTGGACTTCTCCGGCCTGCTTCGGTGCTCGACGACATGGAGACGGAGATGCGTCGGGGTGGGGAGGAAGGGGAGGATGGGGAGAGGGAGGCGGCGGGGGCGGCGGCAGTGGGGGGCTGAGAGAGATCGATGTGAGATTGGGGATCACGGATTGGGGATTTTAGTGGGTTAGGGATAGCAATGGCACACCACCTAGCGGTGCGCCATTAGTATTTTTTTGGATAGCAATGGCGCACCACCTAGCGGTGCGCCATTAGTAAAAAAAATTGGATAGAAATGGAGCACCACCTAGCGGTGCGCCATTAGTAAATTTTTTAGGATTTTTAGTTGCATTCATTTGTGAATTGGTAAAACATTTATGAATATGGAAAAATATCATCAAATTTGAAAAAATATTCATGCATTCAAAACGTGCCCATGAAATTTAAGTAGGAAAAGGAACACTGAAAAATAAAATACAAGAATAAATAAAAATAAAAATGTATATATCAATGGCGCACCTCATTTGGGTGTGCCATAAATACCTTCATAGCAATGGCACACCCTCCTCGGGTGCGCCATTACTAACTGTTTTTTTGGATTTTTAGTTGCATCTAATAATTTTTTAGAAAATGACGATCAAATTTGAAACATTTATGAATGTGGAAAAATATCATCAGATTTCAAAACATTTATGAAAAAAATATGAATATGAAAACATTTATGAATATGAAAAAATATCATCAGGTTTCAAAATATTCATGAATTCAAAAAGTGCCGCCCATTTCCATATGTCGAAATACAATCGAGAAATGATGACTACGATTTAAATACAATCGATCTAGCTATCTTTTCACAATCTTCTTGCCGTTCTTTTTCGCAAATGGAGTTCTTCTATTGAACGGACGTCCTTTAGGTAGGGTGGTCCTGCTTCTTCTTATGGTGTATGGCACTTCATCGTCGTCGTCATGTTCCATCTTCGGGTCGCGGTACTAGTCGAAGTCTTGCTCATTGGCGACTCCATCCATTCCGATGATCTTCCTTTTGCCTCTCCTCACGACAACACGCCTGGGCTTTGACGGGTCGGTAATGAAGAAGCATTGGTCCACTTGGGAAGCTAGTACCCATGGCTCATTTTTCGCGGTGATGTTTGCGCCCGCGGTCTTGGATTTGGCTTCGGGTATAACCATGGTGGTGAAATACTGGTCTTCTTTTATGATGCTCTTGGCTAGGGCTGGAAAAAAGCTCGAAGCTCGTGAGCTAAACGAGTAGCTCGTGACTTGGCTCGAATCGACTCGAACTCGAAGAATAACGAGTCAAGCCAAGCTTTATTTTAAGATCGTTTATAGACCAAGTTAAATGATCCAATCTCACGAGTACTCGTGTAACTCGTTAGGCTCAGTACAAAATATCAGCCACTTTCAATACAAAAAAAAAGATCAGCCACTCAGCACCCTATGTCCTAGGCGCACAACACAAGGCCTAGCCGTTGAAGGCTCAACCGCCTAGGGGACTCATGCGTTACAAGGAAATTACCATTGTTAGTGATATATATGTTTAATATATACATAATCATTTTATAATATTTGAGAGTTTTATGTTCATATCTTTAGCGAGCTTAACAAGCTAAACGAGCTAGCTCGTGAGTTATACGAGTTGAGCCAATCTTGGATTTGAGCTCGTTATAATAACGAGTCGAGTCGAGCTAGCTCGTTAACGAAACGAGCTCTAGCGAGTCGAGTCGAGCTGGCTCGACTCGGCTCGAATTCCAGCCCTACTCTTGGCCCATCTGACACGGAACATTGGGACCTTCTCTCCAGCGTAGATCAGCTCCCAGATCTCCTTGATCCTTCCGTAGTATCTGTCCTTGTCGTTACCGGTGTAGGATTCCATCGTTACCTGGAGTTCTGATAACCATCGCTCTTCATGTCCTTGTCATCGGTGTAGAATGTGTAGCCGTTGATATCGTACGCCTCATAGGTCATCAGGTTGTGCTCGGCGCCCTGTGACAAGGCGAATATGAGTTTTTCTTCCGCGGAAGAATCCTCATGTAAAGGGTATGACAGAAACTTCTCCTTGAACGAACGCGTGAAACATGAGTTGTGCTCTTTGATTATATCTCCATCTGTCCTTTGTTGGCCTTGGTCATCGTATGTCTTCTCAATAAAGGTTTTGTGCTCTACCACCCAAGGATCGACCACGTCTATGTGTTGTAGCGCGACTAGGTTTGCTCTTTCAAAGTCAGCGAGTCGACCCTCGAAGTTGACATGCATTTCGCAGCGACCATTGCGGTGACCCCATCTAGCGAGCCTGCCGAGGTGCCTGTTGACGGGCAGAACAACGGGGTTCTCGATGCCTAGATAATTCATGCAGTAGGAGATGCACTCTTCGGTCAGAAAGCCCCTGGCTATGCTTCCCTATGGACGTGACATGTTGCGAACGTATCCTTTGATGACACCATTCATCCTTTCGAACGGCATCATGCTGTGCAGGAACGTCGGCCCGAGTTGGATGATATCCTCCACGATATGGACCAGCAGATGCACCATAACATCGAAGAATGCGGGCGGGAAGTACATCTCAAGCTCGCATAGTATCACCATGATCTCTTCCTATAGCCTTCTGAGTTGCCTCACGCCAACCGACTTCCGAGAGATGATGTCGAAAATGTTGCATAGGCCAAATAGCACTTCACGGACGTGCGCGTCCATGATCCCACGGATTGCAACTAGAAGTATCTGCGTCATCAGCACGTGACAGTCGTGAGACTTCATCCCGCTGAACTTCTGCTTCGCTGAGTCTAGGTATCTTCTTATCTTCCCTGCGTAAACGTAAGGAAGTTTTACTCCTACAAGGCAGGTGAAAAACTGCTCGATCTCCTCCTGACTTAGAGTGAAGCACGCGGGAGGGTAGTCATTTCCGGTCTTCTTGGCCTTTTTGCCTTTGCCACGACTTTCCGTGTCCTGCTTCGCCTCATCATCATCATTAGCATGAAGCTCCTCCCTGATGCCCATTGATTTTAAGTCTGCCCTTGCTTTCGTCCATCTTTGGTCCTCTCTGGCATGTTGAGCAGGGTACCAAGCAGACTCTCACACACGTTCTTTGTGATATGCATGACATCAAGGCTATGAGGCACATGGAGGATCTTCCAGTACGGCAAGTCCCAGAAAACAGACCTCATTTTCCAAACCTTCAGCAGCGGCTCTGGCGCCTTTCGCTTCTTTCCCGGCTCCGGGCACTCTTTCCAATTTTTCAACAGCTCGTCTATTTCCTCGCCGCTCCTCGTACGCGGGCGTCTTCGGGGTTCGATTTCACCATGGGACAGATCCTTGTGTTTTATCCATGGGTCATCGTCGCGAAGCCACCTTCGATGTCCCATGAACACGGTTTTTGAAGACCCGGGATCTCTATCTAGATGGCGATACGTTGTGTCATCCATGCACCTGACGCATCCAGAAAATCCATGGACCACCTGCCCCGCGACATATCCATAACCGAGATAGTCATGCACCGTCGTGAGCACTGCGGCTCTCATAGGGAAATATTCTTTCTCTGCGGCGTCCCATGTATTGGCTGGCATTTTCCACAGCATGTCTAGCTCCTCTTTCAGCAGCCCCAGATACAGATTGATGTCGTTCCCTGGTTGTTTCGGCCCTTCAATTAGCATACTCACGTGAATGTACATCCACACAAACACATGCCAGGTGCTATGTGTGCTTCTCTGGCTGCCAAATGGATTGACTCCATCGGTGCTCGCACCCAGCACGATGTTCCGTGGATCATCCCCAAATTCTGGGTGTTCAAAGTTAAACGCTTGCCACTGGCTCGCATCCTTAGGGTGACTCAGCATCTTGTCTTTTTTATTTATCTCTGGATCATTTCCGTCATCTTCTCGCTTCTTCTCGTCCCTATCCGCGTGCCAACACAGGAGCTTTGCTAGCTTAGGGTCCGCGAAATACCGCTGCAGACGAGGAGTGATCGGAAAGTACCACACCACTTTTCGAGGAGCTTTCTTCCTCTTCTTGTATCAAGTGACGCCGCACACCGGACATATGGTAGACTCCGCGTGGTCGTCCCAATAAATGATGCAATTGTTCATGCACACATGGTATTTCACGTGCGGTAAATCCAGAGGACACACGATATTCTTTGCCTCCTCAAAACTGGTCGGGCACTTGTTCCCCTTGGGAAGACGTTCTTGCCAGAATGACATGTTCTCGTCGAAGCATGCGTCAGTCATTTTGTGTTTTACCTTCATTTCCAGAGCCATGAGAGTTACTTTCAGGCGGGTATCCTTGGGCCTACATCCTTCATACAATGGAGTAACCGCGTCTATCTCCAGTTGATCCAGCTTGGCTTTCTCTCGGGCGGCAGCTCTTGCATTATTCGTCTGCTTGAGAAGCAGCTCTTGAATATGAGGGTCCTGCACCTAGACCATCGATGGTCCATCGTCGTCTTCTCCAGCATCTTCATCTTCATGATCATGCCCTTCGTCTGCTCCGGTATCTTCCTCATCATCATGTCCGGCATCTTTTACATGATGACTGTGTACTGCATCTACTTTGTGATCATGTCCTGGAGATTCTTCGTCTTCTCGCCGCCCTCGCCACGGTTGTCTTGCTGCCCTTCCTCATTTCTTGCCCAGCCCCCATGGACGACTTGATAATAATCATCATCACCTTGCCACCGATAGCCATCCATGAAACCACGCAAAAGCAGGTGGTCCCGCACCTGTATGGAATCCGGGTCCATAAGGCTCCTCAGCTTGCATCTTCAACACGGACATCTTATCTCCGTCTCGTTCTTTTGGAGCATCTCGGCCTTCACGGAGCTCAAAAACCTATTCACGATGCCTTCGGTCATTGTGCGGACCATGGTCGCCTGCGGGGTAGAGCAAAACGATATTTTAGAACCAAAAAATTTTTTGGCATGACTTTGCCTAAAAATAGGACAAAAAAGAATGCATAGTGCCAAATTCTCGCTGAAACAGAAATGAATCAACATTCCAGCAAAATATTGGAGACTATCGCATTTCAAATACCAGTACCTAGAGACACCACAAACATATGCAACACCACAAACATACGTAGATCTAAGCCATAAAAAGTGCATGTGCACGTTGTTCGAGGGAGAAAAAGGTAGATCTACAAGATAAATAAGCTTTCCCCTTACTTACCTATCAAAAAAAGGAAATTTAACCACTTAATTTGGGTGAATCTATGGTGCAAATGAGGTGAGGAGGAGGAGGAGGCAGCCGAGACAAGCTTGGAGGAGGAGGTGGAGAGAATGAAGTGGGGAAAGTGAGTGTGGTAGGTGGATGTCCAAAATATCTAGCTGGTCTCAGGTTACTAATGGCGCACCACCTAATAATGCGCCATTAGTAACCCTGGTTACTAATGGCGCATTATTAGGTGGTGCACCATTACTATTTTTGCAAAAAATATAAGTGTTAGTAGTGGTGCACCTTGGTTGTGGTGTGCCATTACTAGTTTGAACTAGTAATGGCGCACTCTACCCCGGTGCGCCATTACTAGTTTTGAAAAAAATAAAATAAAAACAAAATTTGTTACTAGTGGCGCATAGAGTGTTTGGTGCGCCATCACTAGTTAAAACTAGTAATGGCGCACTGTGCCTTGGTGCGCCATTAGTAGTTTTGGAAAAATAAAAAAAATGTTAGTAATGACGCACCGTGTGTGTGGTGCGCCATTAGTAATGAGGACACTAATGGCGCACCACATATATGGTGCACCATTAATGTCCATATAAGCTATATCCCTTTTCCTAGTAGTGTCAAGAACTCAAATATATTCATGAAAACATAATAGGTTCAGATTTGAAATCATGGCACTCGGGCCCTAGTGAGAAGCATTAAGCATAGCAAATTCATAGCAACATCAATCTCAGAACATAGTGGATACTAGGGATCAAACCCTAACAAAACTAACTCGATTGCATGATAAATCTCATCCAACCCATCACCATCCAGCAAGACTGCGATGGAAATACTCACGCACGGTGGTGGGCATCATGAAACTGGTGATGGAGGATGGTTGATGATGACGACGGCGATGGATTCCCCTCTCCGGAGCCCCGAACGGACTCCAGATCAGCCCTCTTGAGAGAGTTTAGGGCTTGGCGGTGGCTCCGTATCGTAAAACGCGATGAATCCTTCTCCTCGATTTTTTTCTCCCCGAACACGAATATATGGAGTTGGAGTTGAGGTCGGTGGAGCTCCAGGGGGCCCATGAGGCAGGGGTGCGCCCAGGGGGGCAGGTGCGCCCCCACCCTCGTGGCTAGGGTGTGGTCCCTCTGGCCTTGATTCTTTGCCAGTATTTTTTATTATTTCCAAAATTAATCTTTGTGGAGTTTTAGGTCATTCTGAGAACTTTTGTTTCTGCACATAAATGACACCATGGCAAGTCTGGTGAAAACAGCGACAGTCCAGGTTAGTTCCATTCAAATCATGCAAGTTAGAGTCCAAAACAAGGGCAAAAGTGTTTGGAAAAGTAGATACAACGGAGACGTATCAAGCAGCACAGCAACTGAATCAAAAATCAAAACCAACTAATGAACTACTACTAATGGTGAGTGTTTGCTAGTATCATGTACTCTGTCTGTCCATGTATATAGGGCTTAATGCGTTTTCCAAGACTAACTTTGGCCCTGTTTGGATCCATGGGTTAGAGTTAGTTTGAGCTACTTGGGGCTCAAATAGCCCTAAAGTATCCAAACATGAGGGTTAAATTGCAGCAAGTTGCCCCAAACCCATCAAAAAAAAACTATCCCACCCAAGAGTCGCTAACATGTGATGAGTTAATCGACCTCAATAGATGGCAAAAACGCCAGCCCGCCGCACTTTGAGAGAGACGAGGAGCAAGAAGCGATACGGGCTGGTGGATTACTAGAGCTAGGTGTCGCGCGGAGGCCAAGAAATATGGTGATAGCATAGGTTAGCCATGTAGTATGATGTAACTACACTGGGCTGCCGTGTTTCGTACTCTTCCGGTCTACTATGGAGATGATTGGTTGATTTTATATAGCTAAATAATATAAAATACTATTATGAGTGCAAATGCTCCATCATGAGGTTCCTTGCTCCTTCTCGGTCGCCGGGAATCTATGTTCTTCCACTCTCTTTTTTGACATGAGCTTTGTTCATCCTTTTGCCAACACGCGGGACATCTAGATCAAGGTGCATGTGTCATGCAAGAAAATGGAGATAAGCAGTGCGCAAGTGAGTTGTGAACTACGATGGCACCTAGTACTACGCAATATTTTTCCTCCTCGATGGCACGTGAATAGTGCACATGCTCAATGACGGAGCACGTGATGGTAGCCATGGACATGGTCGGCCCTTTTTGGAGATGCTCTCAACCATGCTCTTAGTAGGTGACCTTGCGCTTGGCTCTTCGCCTCTTCCGGAAGTCGAACAATAATGATGGTAGTACTATAGTAGTACTTCTGGCAATCTGACAGCAAGCTGCACGTCCACTGCTTGTAAGCAAAAGTTTCTCCTCGTGCTGCGAGCCACCATGCACCGTTGGCAAGGGAGAAGGCGTAGTAAGCAAGCTTCTCGTCGTTTTGTGAGTTGACAGGGCACATCAAAGTTATTAGTACGTACTCTCTCCAAAAAAGGGTTGACCATGTCATGGCTACCATCCGATGCTCCATCATTGAGTACGTGCAATATTCACGTGCCATCAAGGAGAAAAAATATTGCGTAGTAGGTGCCATCGAAGTGCACCACTCACTTACGCACTACTTATATGATTATCTCCATTTTCTTGCATGACACGTGCACCTTGATGCCAGATGTCTTGTGTGTTGGAAAAAGGATGAACAAAGCTCACGTAAAAAAGAGTGGAAGAACATAGATTCCTGACGTCCAAGAAGGAGCAAGGAACCTTGCGTGTTTTCCCCTGTTTTTTGCCGCGTGCCCACCTATAAACAAATAAAAGAACATGAACTGTTTGCTAACCACTGGAGACGATACATTAGGATGCTAAGTTGAAGATACTTTTTATTTTATATTGATAACCACGCAAGCAGCCACGCATGTACAGGACGCATGCAACCACACATCTACACGCTCCAACGCACTAACTCATGCACATACGTGCACAACATGGAGCGCACAACACACATACACAACACATTCATGCACACACACTCGGCCACAGAATGCATGTGAATAACACATGCATGCGCGCACACTCGGCTACATAGTGGCGCGTGCCATCTGTGGCGACCTCCGATTCGTCATGCTACGACGAAGCTCGTACACCATGGCGCCTACGCATCTCTTGCAGCACCTCTTTGTTGTCGTTTCTCAATGACTAGATGGTGATGAAGGCGACCGCAGCCTCAGCCTTAGAGCTAGCACCAATGGAAAAGCACGCACGCTGCACGCACACGAGCACGTATAGAGTGCCCACGACATGGTGTGTCCCCAGTCGCCTCTACTCCTTCTGCGCATGTTGTCTATGAAGGTGGTTACATGCCTAATGATGATGTGGGTGAGATCTTCTAGGACTCAGATGATGACGATACGGACTAGACGGTCGATGGCAGGAGGCACAAGATGCAGAGCAGGAGCTAGGGTCGTGGACCCATGGTGGCAAGGCGATGTGGTTCTCCAGGGGGCTGATCCAGCATGGTGATTGTTAGAAGGTAGAGAGGGATTTGATGGAATATTTGATTGTATTGCTTGAGCCTTGTGGGTATATATATAGGAGTATATGGTCATCTTGGAGTATATGGAAAGTCAGAATATTTCCTAGTCTATCCTATATTTCTAATCTAACAATGATACTCAAAAGTGATCAAGAGCGGTTCACGCGAGAGCAGGACTCCATGCAAGAGCGCATTGACACCAAGCATGTCATGCAGGAGCATGTCGGCCGCAGCAGATAGCGAGCACAAGAAAAACATGAGCATGTCAAGGGCGATGAAGGGGTTGGCCGGTGCTCCAATGTCCGTATGTCCTTGTGTGTGTGCGTGCATTCCGCTGGTGCTCTAAGGCCGAAGCTGTCGCCGCCTTGCCTTCATCTCCATTTGGTCATGGAGCAATGACGACAAAGAGGTGCTGCAAGAGATGGCACAACATGGTGCTGTTTTGGACAAGCTTGCCTGTAGCACGATGAACCGGACAGTAAAGGCCATGATGGTGGGTGCCTGCCTTCTCTTGCAATCAGCTGCTGCTGCAGCAGCGCACAGAGAGGTCTCCTCACTTGCTGGCTACTGCTGCTATGTGTGGTGGCCGTGGTGGTGCTGCACAATCGGTCAAGCAGGACAGAGCACGCGACCGGCTATGTGGTGCGGCCGTCCGGCATGCATACGCAGGACCCTTCCACCTAGCCGCAGATGGCGCACGCGAAGGCAGGCACGGGTATCCATGTGTTGTGTGGAAGTGGTGTGCGCCGTGTGTGCATGCATGTTCATTATTTAAAAAGAAAAGATTTGTACATTACCATTCAAGTGTATTGATTCAAATAGTTAGCCTACTACATGATCAACAAGCCAGAGATTCCGGATTCTGCGTGCATAGTCCTTGTTTTTTTACATGTTTTTTTATTTCATTAGTTGACAGGTGGGACCCATGAGACAGGCAAGACGTAGTAATGACAATGCAATAGTAGGTTCCATGTATACAAATTTTACCAGTCAACTAGACCAAATACGGAGCTCTATGGCGAGCCAATGACCGTATAATTACTGTAACTCGTATTCAATGATTATATTGAGCGTATTCTGAAGTCCAATGACTGTATCGTGCTTCGACCTCAACTTCAGTGACCATCAGCGTATTTATCTCTACTCTTATAAAAAGAAGAGTTGGTGATGACGGTGTGCCCGCCATCCTGCAATATAGGCCGTCCGATCTATATCTAACGGATAGGAAGGAAACTATGACAATTTACCCACACTCCTCTCCACATTTGTAGATAAGGCCTTCCCTTGTTCATCCTTTTCTCCCACAAGATCTTGATGTTCCGTGCAACACATGGGCATCTTGCTAGTCTCTAGGAAAATTATGAGGGGGGTCTCTCCAACAGTGTCCCTCGGCTCGCACCTAGCATCACGGTGGTCAAACTTGGATTCATTCATCTGGTACACATGGCATCTCAGATCCGGACACAAGGTGACGTACACCGTCAAGGTCCATGGTCAAGGGGGTCAGGGCGGACGCGACCTCTCACTGCGTCCGCCATTTGAAGCGGCGCGCCGGCCCAAGGCACTGCCCGCTACACTCCCAGTTGTACCCGCCTCCTCGCCGCATTCAAAAACCTACATTTAAACCCGCGTGGAATGCGAGAAACCAACTCCAGCAACACACGTCCGTTCAGGAGCAGGACGCCGGCCAAGATCCTCCCTCCACCATTGTGTCCACTCTTTCAGCGGCATTCGACGAGCAGGAAGAGCAGTTCTCCGGCATAAAAGTCGTCTGGGTGGCCCGCCGAGCCCGGCAGTTACGAGCGAGACATCTCGCTTCTCCACCTACCTCGCCTAGCCCGTAGGAGGTAGTTGCGCATGATACGTCCATTTTCCATCATGCTTTAATATCGATATTTATTGCATTATGGGCTATTATTACACATTATGTCACAATACTTATGCCCATTCTCTCTTATTTTACAAGGTTTACATGAAGAGGGAGAATGTCCGCAGTTGGGATTCTGGGCTGGAAAAGGAGCAAATATTAGAGACCAATTCTACATAGCTCTGAAAGTCCCGAAACTTCATGGAAGCTATTTTCATAATATATAAAAATACCAAGTGCAAGAAGTTCCAGAGAGGGGCCACACCCTGGCGACGAGGGTGGGGGCACGCCCTACCCCCCTGGGCACGCCCCCTACCTCGTGGGCCCCCTGGTCGCCCTCAGATACCCATCTTCTGCTTTATGGAGTCTTTCTTCGAGGAAAAAAATCATAAGCAAGCTTTCGGGATGAGACTCCGCCACCACGAGGTGGAAGCTTGGCAGAACCAATCTAGGGCTCTGGCGGAGCTGTTTTGCCAGGAAAACTTCCCTCCGGAAGGGGGAAATCATCACCATCGTCAACACCAATGATCCTCTCATCAGGAGGGGGCCAATCTCCATCAAGATCTTCACCAGCACCATCTCATCTCAAACCCTAGTTCATCTCTTGTATCCGATCTTTGTATCCAAACCTCAGATTGGTACCTGTGGGTTGCTAGTAGTGTTGATTACTCCTTGTAGTTGATGCTAGTTGGTTTACTTGGTGGAAGATCATATGTTCAGATCCATTATACATATTAATACCCCTCTGATTATGAACATGAATATGCTTTGTGAGTAGTTACGTTTGTTCTTGAGGGCATGGGAGAAGTCTTGCTATTAGTAGTCATGTGAATTTGGTATTCGTTCGATATTTTGATGAGATGTATGTTGTTATCCCTCTAGTGGTGTCATGTGAACATCGACTACATGACACATCACCATTGTTTGGGCCTAGAGGGAGGCATTGGGAAGTAATAAGTAGATGATGGGTTGCTAGAGTGACAGAAGCTTAAACCCTAGTTTATGCGTTGCTTCGTAAGGGGCTGATTTGGATCCATGTGTTTCATGCTATGGTTAGGTTTACCTTAATACTTCTGTTGTAGTTGTGGATGCTTGCAATGGGGGTTAATCATAAGTGGGATGCTTGCCCAAGTAAGGACAGCACCCAAGCACCGGTCCACCCATATATCAAATTATCAAAGTACCAAACGCGAATCATATGATCGTGATGAAAACTAGCTTGACGATAATCCCCATGTGTCCTCGGGAGCGCTTTACTTCATATAAGAGTTTGTGCAGGCTTGTCCTTTGCTACAAAAGGATTGGGCCATCTTGCTGCACCTTATTTACTTTTATTACTTGCTACTCGTTACAAATTACCTTATAATAAACCTATCTGTTACCGATAATTTCAGTGCTTGCAGAGCATACCTTACTGAAAACTTCTTATCATTTCCTTCTGCTCCTCGTTGGGTTCGACACTCTTACTTATCGATAAGGCTACGATATATCCCCTACACTAGTGGGTCATCAAGACTCTTTTCTGGCGCTATTGCCGGGGAGTGAAGCGCCTTTGGTGGGTGGAATTTGGTAAGGAAAAATTTATATAGTGTAGCGACCCGACTCGGTAAGAGTCGAAGTCTCTGTGCTTACCGTGCTAGTCCCTTGATCGACTTGCTAGCACACACAGTACTTGATGAAATAACAGAAATAACACACATCTCTTTATTACATCGATAGTCCAGGAGCAATGTATTTATTACAAAATAGGGCGTAAAGCCAATAAGCAAATACTGCGGAAGCAAAGAAGTAAATGAGTCCAACTCCACGGGCAAGGTTGAGTGTAGAACATCGACCTATCGCACCTTAATCCTCATCGGATATATCTGCAACGTGATAAGTTGCAGCCAAAATGGGTCAGTACATTGAATGTACTGGCAAGTCACATCATAGTGTAATGAACCTACTTTTACATGCAGTTTGGCTGGTGGAAAGCTCTAAGTTTAGTTGTTTGCATAAAGCTAGTTTTTCCCTATTAGAAAAGCTTGTTATTCTACTACTACACATTTGCATAGGATGAGTTGGCAAATCCAACTCCATCCGTCCCCAAGTTTCATTTAAAACCCAACTGTTTTAATTAAAGGTGAGGAGATCTCCCGACATTTCCACTACTAGATGCTCAAGTTGTCCATAACTGGGGACACGGCTAATCGATTAGGTTGAAAACTCTGCAGAGGTTGTGCACTTTTCCCCACAAGACTCGACCACCTCCATGATCGGAAGATCGAGACATAGCCTTTCGAGAATGTTCCCCCTTAACCCACGGATAGGCCGGTACAACTACATCATTCTACATCTGCTAGCCCATCCCGCAAGAGGGCACACTAACTACTCAGCTAAGCCAGAGCCCATATTGGCATGTGGCTGCACACGTAAGCTTCTAGACATGAGAATACGAGTGATCTCTTTGAGCCTGAGCGGACGGTCCACTAGTGGTGCACCACCATGGATTTCCCATGTCTGCCCCACTGTACTTCGCCACCATACCCACAAGTTTCCGCCCATGTAGTTCATTATTTAACTTAGGTCTTATTTACTACACTGTCACTCATCTCTCAAAATGATCACTCCCCAATCCACGTCTACTTAGCATAGAAACATAAAGTAAAACGATGGTGACAAAGTTATATGGTTCAGACCTACCTCAATGAACCACTGGGTGAAAAACAAAGTCATCTGGCACCAGTTTCCTACCATGCAGTCCTACTGCAAAGAACTAAGTGCATAATAAAAACATAGGTAATGAAACATGATCAAGATGCAACTTGCCTTGGTACTGCTGGTTGAATTCTAAAGACTGATAATATTCTGCTTTGCACTCCGAACAATCTATCGCAAATAATAAAACAAACATAAGCAACATTTCAGAGAAACAAGAGGAAACAGGTAAAGCAAAAGTCTCAGAAAAACCAAATGAACAAACATCACACTTAACCAGCATGAAAAATATTCTAGGTGCAAAACAACATAGTCCTATGGTTCAAGGAGTGATGTGAAGTATAGTGCTTACTATGCATACTAGTAAAAATATTAAAGGGCAGAAACTTGTGACAAAGGTCCAGGTGATAGGGCTTAGCTACGGTGACAACATGCAAAAGGAATCAACTTAATCGGAGCTACGGTTTGGGAGATATGGCTATTTGAAGTTTGAATTCGAATCTGAATAAATTCAAATTTGAATCTAACAAAAGTTTGCAAAAGCTATGCTACTGGATAGATCTAAACAATACGAAGAATTTGCCGCTGGTTTCATCGAGTTTGGATCTACGGTTAAAAAGTTATGGCTAATCTAAGATCAGGGACTAATCTGCTATTTATAGGGACTAAATGGTGAAGAAACTATTGCAAACAGGTCCCTGGCCACGTGGCGGCTCCTGTCTGGCCGAGCAGCGTCCGCTGCGGAAGCTATACGGCGAACGGCCGCTAAATAAGAAAAACAGTGGCGGCGGCTAACTAAATAAAATCGACGCTCGGCTTAAATAAAACCGCACGGTCTAAAAGAAACCGACCGGTAGTTTTTAAATAAAAACCGAGGTTAACCGCGTACCGGTTCAACAAAAAAACATCTAACCTAATCTAATCTAGGCTGTGGATCTTCGATCTAACGAACGACGGGAGGCGGCGGCTTACAGCGGGTGGTGGTGGCCGGCGACGAGTAGAGGACGGCGGCGGCGGCTTGGTGACGGAGGGGACGGTGGCTGTGGTGGTCCCCGTCGACGGGGAAGAAGATGGGGAGGTGCGGTGCGTCGAGGGCATCCGGATGGTGGCGTCGGGGTGCGTCGGTGGCGTCCGAATGGGGCGGGGCGAAGACGGCGGCCTTTGGTGCTCCGGCGGCTCCGGCGTCGACGGTGCGGCGTCTCCGACGGAATATAGGGGCAAAAATAGTGTCAATAGGATGCGCCTCGGCGGGCTAAGAAGTTTTACAGAAAAAGGAAGGGTCGGAGAGGTCTACGGGCGACGAATTGCTCCGGCGATGTGCGTGGCTCCGGCGAGATGCGAACGGGCAGTGCGGCGGCTATGAGCGGCGTGGGGAGAAGCGGGACGGCGAGGTCGACAGAGGGGGTCAAGGGGGTTTTATAGGCGAGGGCAGAGGGCTCGGGGTCGACCGATAAGCATTATCCGCGAGGGAGGCGGCCGGCGGTCGCGGGAGCGCGGCGGCGAGTGTCTATCCCGCGCGGTGCGGGAGGTTGAGGATGGCCTGACGGGTGGGGCCCGCCTGGCAGCGGCAGTGAGAGGAGGTGAGCGAGAGGGGGCGCGGGTGGTCGGTGCTGGGTCGCTGGCCTTGGGCCAAAATGGCCAGCTGGGCCGGTCGGGCGCTCCTGGGCCGAACCGAGTTTTGGTCCAGGCTGCGTGCGTGTGTGTTTTTTAACTTAAGAGTAAAATGGCCCATAACTAATTCAATTAAATTAATAAAAACACCAAATTAATTTCTAAATAACTATTTAATATTTAGAGCCTAATGAACATTAACTTAAGCACAGAACATTTTGAAAATATTTTCCTAATGCAATTAATGCATTTTTTGCAAATAAAATAAATACCAATAAACTCCAAAACTTCAAATAATATTCAAAATAAAATTTCCCACTCTTTTATATTTTGAGGAAGTCGTCTTATCCCCTCTCATTTGTTTTTCTCGAGTGGAAAAGATATTATTTGAATATTTCAAAAACTCCAAAAATGCAAAGAAATATGATATGCATTGAATGATTCTATTAACATCCAAATTAATAAAATTGGGATGTTACAAACCTACCCCCCTTAAGATGAATCTCGTCCTCAAGATTCGGGTTGGCCAGCAAAAAGGTGTGGATGGTCCTGTCTAAGATCTTCCTCCCGTTCCCAAGTAGCTTCCTCCTCGGTGTGGTGACTCCACTGAACCTTGCAGAACTTGATGATCTTGGTACGAGTGATTCTCTCTGTAGTCTCAAGAATCTTAATAGGCTTCTCCTCATAAGTCAGATCATTCTCCAACTGAATTGCCTCGAGTGGCACTGTATCTCTCAAGGGAATGTCCGCCATCTCTACATGACAGTTCTTCAGCTGGGAAACATGAAACACATCATGAACTCCCGACAAAGCCTCTGGTAATTCCAACTGGTATGCAACCTCTCCTCTATGTTCCAGAACTTTGTATGGTCCCACAAATCATGGTGCTAACTTCCCTTTGACTCCAAATCTTTTAATACCTCGAAGTGGAGACACTCGAAGATATGCTCTATCTCCCACTTCATAGATCACTTCCTTGCGTTTAGCATCGGCATAACTTTTCTGCCTTGACTGGGCTATCTTAAGTCTATCACGAATCAATTTGACCTTCTCCTCAGAATCCCTGATCAAGTCAGGTCCAAACAACTTACGATCTCCAACTCCATCCCACATCAAAGGTGTCCTGCATTTCCTTCCATACAATGCCTCGAAAGGGGCCATCTGCAAACTGGCTTGGTAGCTGTTGTTGTATGAGAACTCTGCATAGGGTAAGTTATCATCCCAACTAGACCCATAGTCCAGCGCACACGCTCTCAACATGTCCTCTAGAATCTGATTGACTATCTTTGTCTGCCCATCAGTCTGTGGGTGGAAGGTTGTACTGAACTCTAGGCTGGTACCCGAAGTTTCGTGTAACTATTTCCAAAACTTTGAGGTAAACTGTGTTCCTCTATCCGATACGATGCTCCTTGGAACTCCATGCAGACATACGATCCTGGTCATATATATCTTTGCCAGCTTAGCACGTGTATAGGTGGTCTTCACTAGAATGAAGTGAGCAACCTTGGTCAAACGATCCACCATCACCCAAATGGAATCATAACCTGAACGGGTCCTGGGTAACCCCATGATAAAGTCCATACCAAGTTTATCCCATTTCCAATCAGGTATCGGCAACGGCTGAAGTAATCCTGCTGGTTTTTGATGTTCTGCCTTTACTCTCTGACATACATCACATATTGCCACATACTCGGCAATTTCCTGCTTCATACCGGCCCACCAAAAACTTTCCTTCAAGTCCAAATACATCTTGGTATTGCCTGGGTGTATCGAATATGGTGAGTCGTGAGCCTCCTGAAGAATCAACTTCCTGATCTCCGGGTCATTGGGTACACAAATCCGTTGCTCAAACCATATGGTTCCTTGTTCATCCTCACGGAATCCTTCTGCTTTCCCTTTGCTCATCATTTCTTTGATCTCAGCAATACCTTGGTCCAACTTTTGGGCTTCTCTGATTCTTACCAACAAGGTGGACTGCACCTCGAGTGTGGCAACATAACCTCTTAGAACTATTTCCAATTGAAGGTCTCTAAGCTCATCACATAACTCCTGAGGTAAACCTCCTGCTGTAAGGGTATTAACATAACTCTTACGGCTCAAGGCATCTGCCACAACGTTGGCTTTTCCTGGATGATAATGCAGACTCATGTCATAATCCTTTATAAGTTCCAACCATCTCCTTTGCCTGAGATTCAACTCTTTCTGCGTGAAGATATACTTCAAACTCTTGTGATCCGTGTAAACATCACAACGATTCCCAATAAGATAGTGTCTCCATGTCTTGAGTGCATGCACTACGGCTGCCAACTCCAAATCATGTGTGGCATAGTTCAACTCATGAGGTCGAAGCTGTCGTGAAGCATAAGCTACAACCTTCCCCTCTTGCATAAGAACACCTCCAAGTCCCTGATGTGAAGCATCACAATACACCTGAAAGTCCTTGTGTACGTCAGGCAGGACTAACACTGGGGCTGTAACCAAATGCTTCTTCAATTCTTGAAAGCTAGCTTCACACTCTTCAGTCCAAACGAACTTGGTGTCCTTTTTCAACAATGATGTCATGGGCCTAGCAATCTTGGAGAAATTTTCAATAAATCTCCGGTAATATCCTGCAAGCCCAAGAAAACTACAAATCTGGCCAACTGTGGTGGGTGCATTCCATTCCGTGACTGACTCTACCTTGGTAGGGTCCACTGCAATCCCTTCACCTGACACTACATGTCCAAGGAATCTGACTTCCTTCAGCCAAAATTCACACTTGCTGAACTTGGCATAAAGTTGATGTTCTCTGAGCTTCTCCAAAACTAAATGCAGATGTTCGGCGTGTTCCTCCTCATTCTTGGAGTAAACCAATATGTCATCAATGAATACCACAACAAACTTATCCAGGAACTCCATGAATACTTTGTTCATCATGCTCATAAAATAGGCAGGGGCATTAGTCAAACCAAAGGACATGACTGTATACTCATAAAGCCCATACCTTGTGGTAAAAGCTGTCTTGGGTATATCCTTCTCACGAATCTTCAACTGGTGATAACCCGATCGAAGATTGATCTTGGAGAAAACACTAGCTCCTTCTAGCTGGTCAAACAAGTCATTGATCATCGGTAGGGGATACTTGTTCTTGATGGTCACCTCATTCAAAGAGCGGTAATCCACACACATCCTCAAGGTTCCATCCTTCTTCTCCACTAAAAGTACTGGGGCTCCCCAAGGTGATGAACTCGGGCGAATATACCCTTTTTCTAGTAACTCCTTAATCTGTTTCTTCACTTCCTCCAAATCATTAGCAGGCATTTGATACGGCCTCTTGGAGATAGGCCCCGTGCCTCGCAGCAACTCAATCAAAAACTCAATCTCTCCATCCGGCAGCATACCCGGTAACTCATCCGGAAATACATCGGGATAATCCTTCACCACTGGTACTTCTTCCTGGACAACTCCCGTAAGAGAGTTCACCTGAGTCCTCTTAGGCTTAAGCCTGGATACGTACTTGATCCTCTTCTTCTCCGGGGTGGTGAGAAAAATCGATCTACTAGCACAATCAATGTTTCCCTCATACTTGGACATCCAATCCATCCCTAGGATTACATCCAACCCTTGCGATTCTAGTATAATCATATCTGTGGGAAAAACATGTCCCCCTATGTTCAAAGGCAATTGGAAACATCCCTGGCTAGCCATAGACTCGGCTCCTGGGGAACTCACTAGAATGGGTGCCTTAAGAGCTATGGTAGGCAACTTATGTTTATCCACAAATCCCCTTGATATGAATGAATGCGATGCACCAGTGTCAAAAAGAATGAGTGCTGGAAATGAATAACCAAGAAGTTACCAATCACTGCGTCAGGCTGCTCATAAACCTCTTCCACATTGACATGATTCACATGTCCCTTAGTGAAAGGATTGGGCTTCTTGCCTCCAGAATTCCCATTGCCATTTCCATTTCCATTCTGCGCCTCAGGGCACTCATTGGAGTAGTGACCTGTCTTCTTGCACTTGAGGCAGGTGATGTGAATCAGGTCCTTCTTCACCGGCGTGGAAGAATTGAAATGCTGCTGATTGCCATTTCCTCCATTACCATTGCCCTGCTTGTGACCATGGTGGTTGTGTCCATTCCCGCCATGATGACTGTGGCCCCCATGGTTATGGTGATTCCCTCCAAACTTGCTAGTGCCTGATCCAGAACTCCCTGAGTACGGGCTATAGCGGGGTTTCTGTTGAACTCCCGAGTTATACTTCCCATGACCGTACTTCCTCTTATGATTCTCCATCTGCTGGTGCTTGCGTTCAAGAATAATAGACTTATCAACCAGCTCCTGATAGTCCGAAAATGTTGCCACAGTCAACTGAACTCCCAACTCACCGTTCAGTCCCTCCAGAAACTTCTCCTGCTTGGCTGCATCGGTGGCCATGTCCTCTGGGGCATAACGGGCCAACTTACTGAACTCATCAACATACTGAGATACCGTGCGTCCTCCCTGGCGCAAGCTGCGGAACTCCTTCTTCTTCAGACTCATGGCTCCAGCTAAAACATGAGCAGTGCGGAACGCCCGCTGGAATTGATCCCAAGACACCTTCTCCATGGGGTATGTGGTGGTGTAGTTCTCCCACCAAGCAGCTGCCGGTCCATCCAGCTGGTGGGCAGCAAACTTAACCTTATCCGCATCATTGCATCCTGCCGTGGCCAGCTCCCTTCCTATCTTACGGAGCCAGTCATCGCAACGATCGGCTCCGTGCTGCTGCAGAACACGGGTGGGTTCAGCCTCAGAAAACGGGTAAGATTGTCAACCGAGGGTGGCGGCGGTGGGTGGTTGTTGTTGTTGTTGTTGTTGTTGTTCTGGTTCTGGTTCTTAATGAGCATCTGCATAAGAGCATTCTGTTGTTGGATCAATTGCATAAGCTCCGGCGGAAAGTTGAATCCGGGGTCACGCCTTGGAGGCATCTGATGGGTTTCAGAGTGGATGAGGAGTTAGAATAGAACAAGGCCTAGCGAGTAAAATCACACTACCCATATGCACATGATAGCAATAAAACTTCAAATCACTCCAATTCAATTTCAAACAAAGAGGTTCACATAAATAATCAAACCTAAGGTAAGCCATGTCACAAGATTTGACAAGGTCTTACAAATGAAATAAAACTAATCAGATAACGAAATCGAATTTCTAAACTCTCATGGTGGTATAAAATCTAACTCTCATCAGATGAGGACTAGTCAACCATGTCGACATCGGGTGTCCTTGCATCGCTCTCCGTGTCATCATCTCCGAGCTCATCATTTTGTTCTCTCTCCTGGCTGACATAGGCACCATACGAGTGATCCTCCTGGATGTTCTCCCCCTCATCCAGCTTCTCCTCGGCCTCCTCGAGCTCAAGCTTCAGGTCGTCTATCTTCTCCTGTAGTGCGTCCAGCTCTCCTTCGTGCTCGATGCGAGCGTCCTGGAGCTCCTCCTCTAGCTCAGCATTGCGGGTCATGAGGTTCTTGATGACGACCATGTTGTCGGACAGCTCCAGCTCCATCATGCGAATGTGCTCCTCCATGTCCTGGATATGGGATGCTATCGTCTCGTCCTCTAGGGTACGCACCACATCTCCGTTTGCGTCGTGGCGTCCATACATCACGAAGGAGGTCCTCTTGAGGTCTTCGTCATACACCTCCCGAATGCGTCCGAGAGCAATGTGAGCACCAATACCCCTGCCCAAGCCCCATGTTGCGGTATCCACATGGAAATCAATGGGCTTGATGTGGTTTCCGAGGATGCGTCCGAGGATATGAGCATCGATCCTCCAATGTGTCTCCTCGGGCAGGGTGGCGGTGAAGGTTCCAGTGAACGTGGGAAGCCCAATCTTTAGGTGCTTCGTGATCTTCACCAGCTGCCTTCCAAAGGGCATGGTCTCGTCGGGCTGATCGAACTCAACAAGGGCAGACGACATCTACATTTTGAAAAAAAGAAAAGAATTTAGTATTGAAGTAGAGAAGATACGAGACCAAAGGATATATAGGGAAAATGAAAACTACAGTCTTTATCCTATGGCTTTTCTCCATTTCTATGGGTCGCATCCTACAGTCATCGTGTGCTTTGATACCATCTTGTAGCGACCCGACTCGGTAAGAGTCAAAGCCTCTGTGCTTACCGTGCTAGTCCCTGGATCGACTTGCTAGCACACACAGTACTCGATGAAATAACAGAAATAACACACATCTCTTTATTACATCGATAGTCCAGGAGCAATGTATTTATTACAAAATAGGGCATAAAGCCAATAAGCAAATACTGCGGAAGCAAAGAAGTAAATGAGTCCAACTCCGCGAGCAAGGTTGAGTGTAGAACATCGACCTATCGCACCTTAATCCTTGTTGGATATATCTGCAGCGTGATAAGTTGCAGCCAAAATGGGTCAGTACATTGAATGTACTGGCAAGTCACATCATAGTGTAATGAACCTACATTTACATGCAGTTTGGCTGGTGGAAAGCTCTAAGTTTAGTTGTTTGCATAAAGCTAGTTTTTCCCTATTAGGAAAGCTTGTTATTCTACTACTACACATTTGCATAGGATGAGTTGGCAAATCCAACTCCATCTGTCCCCAAGTTTCATTTAGAACCCAATTGTTTTAATTAAAGGTGAGGAGATCTCCCGACATTTCCACTACTAGATGCTCAAGTTGTCCGTAACCGGGGACACGGCTAATCGATTAGGTTGAAAACTCTGCAGAGGTTGTGCACTTTCCCCCACAAGACTCGACCACCTCCATGATCGGAAGATCGAGACATAGCCTTTCAAAATGTTCCCCCTTAACCCACGGATAGGCCGGTACACCTACATCAGTCTACATCTGCTCGCCCATCTCGGAAGGGGGCACACTAACTACTCAGCTATGCCAGAGCCCATATTGGCATGTGGCTGCACACGTAAGCTTCTAGACATGAGAATACGAGTGATCTCTTTGAGCCTGACCGGACGGTCCACTAGTGGTGCACCACCATGGATTTCCCATGTGTGCCCCACTGTACTTTGCCACCATTCCCACAAGTTTCCGCCCAGGTAGTTCATTATTTAACTTAGGTCTTATTTACTACACTGTCACTCATCTCTCAAAATGATCACTCCCCAATCCACGTCTACTTAGCATAGCAACATAAACTAAAACGATGGTGACAAAGTTATATGGTTCAGACCTACCTCAATGAACTACTCGGTGAAAAATAAAGTCATGTGGCACCAGTTTCCTACCATGCAGTCCTACTGCAAAGAACTAAGTGCATAATAAAAACATAGGTAATGAAACATGATCAAGATGCAACTTGCCTTGGTACTGCTGGTTGAATTCTAAAGACTGATAATATTCTGCTTCGCACTACGGACAATCTATCGCAAATAATAAAACAAACATAAGCAACATTTCAGAGAAACAAGAAGAAATAGGTAAAGCAAAAGTCTCAGAAAAACCAAATGAACAAACATCACACTTAACCAGCATGAAAAATATTCTAGGTGCAAAACAACATAGTCCTATGGTTCAAGGAGTGATGTGAAGTATAGTGCTTACTATGCATACTAGTAAAAATATTAAAGGGCAGAAACTAGTGTGTGAAAATTATTGTGACAAAGGTCCAGGTGATAGGGCTTAGCTACGGTGACAACATGCAAAAGGAATCAACTTAATCAGAGCTACGGTTTGGGAGATATGGCTATTTGAAGTTTGAATTCGAATCTGAATAAATTCAAATTTGAATCTAACAAAAGTTTGCAAAAGCTATGCTACTGGATAGATCTAAACAATACGAAGAATTTGCCGCTGGTTTCATCGAGTTTGGATCTACGGTTAAAAAGTTATGGCTAATCTAAGATCAGGGACTAATCTGCTATTTACAGGGACTAAATGGTGAAGAAACTATTGCAAACAGGTCCCTGGCCACATCGCGGCTCCTGGCTGGCCGAGCAGCGTCCGCTGCAGAAGCTATACAGGGAATGGCCGCTAAATAAGAAAAACAGCGGCGGCGGCTAACTAAATAAAACCGACGCTCGGCTTAAATAAAACCGCGCGGTCTAAAAGAAACCGACCGGTAGTTTTTAAATAAAAACCGCAGTTAACCGCGTACCGGTTCAACAAAAAAACATCTAACCTAATCTAATCTAGGCCGTGGATCTTTGATCTAACGAACGAGGGGAGGCGGCGGCTTACAGCGGGTGGTGGTGGCCGGCGACGAGTAGAGGACGGCGACGGCGGCTCCGTGACGGAGGGGACGGCGGCTGCGGTGGTCCTCGTCGACGGGGAAGAAGACGGGGCGGTGTGGCGCATCGAGGCCGTCCGGATGGTGGCGTCAGGGTGCGTCGGTGGCGTCCAAACGGGGCGGGGCGAAGACGGCGGCCTTCGGTGCTCCGGCGACTCCGGTGTCGACGGTGCGGCGTCTCCGACGGAATCTAGGGGCAAAAATAGTGTCAAAAGGATGCGCCTCAGCGGGCTAAGAAGTTTTACAGAAAAAGGAAGGGTCGGAGAGGTATACGGGCGACGAATTGCTCCGGCGAGGTGCGTGGCTCCGGCGAGATGCGAACGGGCAGTGCGGCGGCTGTGAGCGGCGTGGGGAGAAGCGGGACGGCGAGGTCGACAGAGGGGGTCGAGGGGGTTTTATAGGCGAGGGCAGAGGTCTCGGGGTCGACCGATAAGCATTATCCGCGAGGGAGGCGGCCGGCGGTTGCGGGAGCGCGGCGGCGAGTGTCTATCCCGCGCGGTGTGGGAGGTTGAGGATGGCCTGACGGGTGGGGCCCGCCTGGCAGCGGCAGTGAGAGGAGGTGAGCGAGAGGGGGCACGGGCGGTCGGTGCTGGGTCACTGGCCTTGGGCCAAAATGGCCAGCTGGGCCGGTCGGGCGCTCCTGGGCCGAACCCAGTTTCGGTCCAAGCTGCGTGCGTGTGTTTTTTTAACTTAAGACTAAAATGGCCCATAACTAATTCAATTGAATTAATAAAAACACCAAATTAATTCTAAAATAACTATTTAATATTTAGAGCCTAATGAACATTAACTTAAGCAGAGAACATTTTGAAAATATTTTCCTAATGCAATTAATGCATTTTTTGCAAATAAAATAAATACCAATAAACTCCAAAACTTCAAATAATATTCAAAATAAAATTTCCCACTCTTTTATATTTTGAGGAAGTCATCTTATCCCCTCTCATTTGTTTTTCTAGAGTGGAAAATATATTATTTGAATATTTCAAAAACTCCAAAAATGCAAAGAAATATGATATGCATTGAATGATTCTATTAACATCCAAATTAATAAAATTGGGATGTTACATATAGTGTGCTGAAATTTACTATCACTTGTTACTATGGACATAATCTTTTGAGGGGTTTGTTCGGGGTATCTTCACCTCGTCCGGAACCACAATTAGTTACTCCTCAACCTACTATACCTACTGAAAATGAAAATGTTTACGTTGAAATTCCTTCGGGTATGATAGAGAAACTGCTAGCTAATCCTTTTGCAGGAGATGGAACATTGCATCCCGACTTACACTTAATATATGTGGATGAAGTTTGTGGATTATTTAAGCTTGCAGGTATGTCCAATGATGTTATCAAGAAGAAGGTCTTCCCTTTATGTTTTAAGGGAGATGCATTGACATGGTATAGGCTATGTGATGATATGGGATCATGGGACTATAAGCGATTGAAATTGGAATTTCACCAGAAGATTTATCCTATGCATCTTGTTCACCATCATCGTAATTATATATATAATTTTTGGCCTCACGAAGGAGAAAGCATCGCTCAAGCATGGGGGAGGCTTAAGTCAATGTTATATTCATGCCCCAATCATGAGCTCTCAAGAGAAATGATTATTCAAAAATTTTATGCGCGGCTTTCTGACAACAATCGCTCCATGCTCGATAGTTCTTGTACTGGTTCCTTTATGATGAAGACTATTGAATACAAATGGAATTTATTGGAGAGAATTAAACGAAACTTTGAATATTGTGATCTCGAGAAGGTAAGGAGTCAGGTATAACACCTAAGTTTGATTGTGTTAAATCTTTTATGGATACCGATGTTTTCCATAAATTTAGCACTAAATATAGACTTGACTCTGAGATAGTAGCTTCTTTCTGCGAATCTTTTGCTACTCATGTTGATCTCCCTAAGGAGAAGTGGTTTAAATATAATCCTCCCATTGAAACAAAGTAGTTGCATCTATTAAAGTTGAAGAAAAGACTATCACTTATAATGATCCTGTTGTTCCCACTGCTTATGTTGAGAAACCACCTTTCCCTCTTAGAATAAAGGATCATGCTAAAGCTTCAACTGTGGTTCGTAAAAGTAATATTAGAACTTATACACCTCCTGAGCAAGTTAAAGTTGAACCTAATATTACTATGGTTAAAGATCTCTTGGCTGATAATATTGATGGGCATGTTATTTACTTCTATGATGAAGCTGCTAGAATTGCTAGGCCTGATACTAAAAATAAACATAGACCTATTGTAGGCATGCCTATTATTTCTATTAAAATAGGAGATCATTGTTATCATGGCTTATGTGATATGGGTGCTAGTGCTAGTGCGATACCTATTTCCTTATACAAAGAAATTATGCATGATATTGCACCAGCTGAGATAGAAGGTATTGATGTTACCATTAAGCTTGATAATAGAGATACTATTTCACCAATTGGGATTGTTAGAGACGTTGAAGTCTTGTGTGGGAAGGCTAAATATCCTGCTAATTTTCTTGTTCTTGGTTCCCCTCAAGATAGCTTTTGTCCCATTATATTTGTTAGACCCTTCTTGAACACTGTTAATGCTAAGATAGATTGCAAGAAGGATGTCGTTACTATTGGTTAGGATGATATGTCTCATGAGTTTAATTTTTCTAAATTTTGTAGACAACCCCATGATAAAGAATTGCCTAGTAAAGATGAAATTATTGGTCTTGCTTCTATTGTCGTGCCTCCTACTGATCCATTAGAACAATATTTGCTAGACCATGAGAATGATATGTTTATGAATGAAAGAAGGGAAATAGATGAAGTATTATTTAAACAGGGACCTATTCTTAAACACAACTTGCCTATTGAAATCCTAGGGGATCCTCCTCCACCCAAGGGTGATCCCGTGTTTGAGCTTAAACCACTACCCGATACTCTTAAATATGCTTATCTTGATGAAGAGAAATTATTGAAAACTCTGAAGAAGCATTGTGCTGGTATTGGATATACTCTTGATGATCTTAAGGGCATTAGTCCCACTCTATGTCAACACAAAATAAATTTGGAGGAAGACGCCAAACTAGTTATTGATCATCAACGACGGCTGAATCGTAAGATGAAAGAAGTGGTAAGAAACGAAATATTAAAGCTCCTTGAGGCAGGTATAATTTATCCCGTTGCTGATAGTCAGTGGGTAAGTCATGTTCATTGTGTCCCTAAGAAGGGAGGTATTACTGTTGTTCCTAATGATAAAGATGAATTGATTCTGCAAAGAATTATTACAGGTTATAGGATGGTAATTGATTTCCGCAAATTAAATAAGGCTACTAAAAAATATCATTACCCCTTACCTTTTATTGATCAAATGCTAGACAGATTATCCAAACATACACATTTTTGTTTTCTAGATGGTTACTCCGGCTTCTCTCAAATACCTATGTGAGCTGATGATCAATCAAAGACCACTTTTACTTGCCCTTTCGGTACTTTTGCTTATAGACATATGCCTTTTGGTTTATGTAATGCACATGCTACCTTTCAAAGATGCATGATGGCTATATTTTCTGACTTTTGTGAAAATATTTGTGATTCATGGATGATTTCTCCATTTGTGGATCCTCTTTTGATGATTGCTTGAGCAACCTTGATCGAGTTTTGCAGAGATGTGAAGAAACTAATCTTGTTCTAGATTGGGAGAAATGCCACTTTATGGTTAATGAACGTATTGTCTTGGGGCATAAAATTTCTGAAAGAGGTATTGAAGTGGATAAAGCTAAAGTTGATGCTATTGAAAACATGTCGTGTCCCAAGGACATCAAAGGTATAAGAAGTTTCCTTGGTCATGCCAGTTTTTATAGGAGGTTCATTAAGAATTTCTCAAAAATTTCTCGGCCTCTGACTAATCTATTACAAAAAGATATTCCCTTTGTCTTTGATGATGATTGTGTAGAAGCATTTGAAATACTTAAGAAAGCATTGATTTATGCACCTATTGTTCAGCCACTTTATCGGAATTTACCCTTTGAAATTATGTGTGATGCTAGTGATTATGCTATAGGTGTTGTTCTAGGGCAAAGGGTTGATAAGAAATTAAATGTTATTCAATATTCTAGTAAAACTCTAGACAATGCCCAGAGAAATTATGCTACTACTGAAAAGGAATTCTTAGCAGTTGTATTTGCTTGTGATAAGTTCAGACCTTATATTGTTGATTCTAAAGTAACTATTCACACTGATCATGCTGCTATTAAATACCTTATGCAAAAAAAGATGCTAAACCTAGACTTATTAGATGGGTTCTCTTGCTACAAGAATTTGATTTGCATATTATTAATACCCCATTGCAGACAACTTGTCTAGGTTAGAAAATGTTCTTGATGACCCACTATCTATTGATGATAGCTTTCCTGATGAACAATTAAATGTCATAAATGCTTCTCGTACTGCTCCATGGTATGCTGATTATGCTAATAATATTTATGCTAAATTTATACCACCTAGTTTCACATACCAGCAAAAGAAAAAGTTCGTCTATTATTTGAGACATTACTTTTGGGATGACCCACATCTTTATAAAGGAGTAGATGGTATTATTAGACGTTGTGTACCTGAGCATGAATAGGAATAGATCCTACACAAGTGTCACTCCGAGGCTTATGGAGGACACCATGCTGGAGATAGAACTACACACAAGGTATTGCCATCCGGTTTTTATTGGCCTACTCTCTTCAAGGATGCCTGTAAATTTGTCTTGTCTTGTGATGAATGTCAAAGAATTGGTAATATTAGTAGACGTCAAGAAATTCCTATGAACTATTCACTTGTTATTGAACCATTTAATGTTTGTGGCTTTGATTATATGGGACCTTTTCTTTCCTCTAATGTGTATACACATATCTTAGTTGCTGTTGATTACGTTACTAAGTGGGTAGAAGCTATTCCAACTTGTAGTGTTGATCATAACACCTCTATTAAGATGCTTAAAGAAGTTATTTTCCCAAGGTTTGGAGTCCCTAGATATTTAATGACTGATGGTGGTTCACATTTTATTCATGGTGCCTTTCGTAAAATGCTTGCTAAGTATGATGTTAATCATGGAATTGCATCTCCTTATCACCCACAGTCTAGTGGTCAAGTAGAATTAAGTAATAGAGAGCTCAAATTAATTTTGCAAAAGACTGTTGATAGATCTAGAAAGAATAAGTCCAAGAAACTTGATGATGCAGTATGGGCCTATAGAACTGCATATAAAAATCCTATGGGTATGTTTCCGTATAAAATGGTTTATGGTAAAGCATGTCACTTACCTCTTGAACTAGAACATAAGGCATATTGGGCCATTAAAGAGCTCAATTATGATTTCAAACTTGCCGGTGAGAAGAGGTTATTTGACATTAGCTCACTTGATGAATGGAGAACCCAGGCTTATGAAAATGCCAAGCTGTTTAAAGAAAAAGTTAAAAGATGGCATGATAAAAGGATACAAAAGCATGAGTTCAATGTAGGTGATTATGTATTGCTATACAACTCTCGTTTAAGATTTTTGCAGGCAAACTTCTCTCTAAATGGGAAGGTCCTTACGTTATCGAGGAGGTCTATCGTTTTGGTGCCATAAAAATCAACAACTTCGAAGGCACAAATATGAAGGTGGTGAACGGTCAAAGAATTAAACATTATATCTCAGGTAATCCTATAAATGTTGAAACTAATATTATTGAAACCGTAACCCCGGAGGAATACATAAGGGACACTTTCTGAAACGTTTTAGACTCCAAAAAGGAATAGGTACGTGGTACGGTAAGTAAACTAACTCCAAAACAGTTCTAATGGCAATATTTCTTCGTTTTGGAATATTTAGAAAAATAGGAAAATAAGAAGCAGACCGGAAAGGACACAAGGCTCCCACGAGGGTGGGAAGCGTGCCCTACCCCCCTGGGCGTGCCCCCTGCCTCGTGGGCATCTCATGCGCTCTCCGGACTCTGTTTTCTTGCACGATACTTCTTTTGGTTAGTAAAAATTCATTATATAATCTCCCAAAGGTTTTGATCACCGTATCACGCAAATATCTCTTGTCTTTGTTTCGAGCTGTTTTCTGACAGATCTAGGTCATCATGTCGTCTTCAAGTGCCCCCAAGGACCAGTTGTTCGAGAAGGTCATCAACCCCTACCTCGCGGAGGTGCTGCAACACCCTCAAACCATTGAGATGCATGAGGGGTTGTTGCACATCCGCGATGTTGAGGGACCAAGGAAGACCAGAAGCATGGAGGCAAGGCTCGAGGCATTGGAGCAACAAGTTTTCAAGTGTCAGGAGATGGTGGAGCATGGACTCGAGTCCAATCACATTATGATCACAAAGTTCACCAACAAGCACGAGCTGGACGTCAAGGACATTGGGGAGGCCATCTTCAAGCTTCATGAGAAAATCGAGCACCTCCAAGCCCAGATATATGACCTGCAAAATCAAAACTGTGAGTATGAATATAGATTCAAGAGGATGAGTTTGGCTGCAGATTTGAGGATTCAGGAGACTCTATCATCCTTCTATGATGGTGAGCCTATGCCTTGGAAGAGGGACGACAAGCCTACATCATCAACAACTCCACCCTCTCCACCAACAAAGAAGAACTGAGTATCTAGTATGGGCACTCCCCCTGGCAACTGCCAAGCTTGGGGGAGTGCCCCCGTATCGTATCACCATCACTTTTATCTTTACCATTTTTCTTAGTTCAATCCTTTTGATAATATCTTGATCTAGTAGAATAAAGTTTTAGTATAATCTAGTTGTGAGTTTTGCTTTATTATCCTTCTATAAGTTTTAGTATAATCTAGATGTGAGTTTGGCTTTATGATCCTTCTATGTAATCGAGTCCGTGAGCTATATATAATAAAGATTAGTGTTGAGTCAAGGACTTGATTATTTTGCTACGATCTTGGGGGAATAAAATAAAATAAAAGAGAAAGAATAAAAAGAAACAAAGAGATCATATGGATCTTATGGAGAGTAATGAGCTCACATATAAAGAGTATGATGAATAAAAGTTGTTGAGAGTTGACAAACATAGTTTTGGTCATCGTTGCAATTAATAGGAAGTAATAAAGAAAGAGAGGTTCGCATATAAATATACTATCTTGGACATCTTTTATGATTGTGGGCACTCATTAAAGTATGACATGCTAAGAGTTGATGTTGGACAAGGAAGACAACATAATGGGTTATGTTTTCTTTCATTTGAGATAAATTATATTGTCATGGATCATCCAACATGTTGAGCTTTCCTTTCCCTCTCATGATAGAAAATTTCTGTGCACCAAGTAGAGATACTACTTGTGCTTCCAAATATCCCTAAACCCAGTTTTGCCATGAGAGTCCACCATATCTACCTATGGATTGAGTAAGATCCTTCAAGTAAGTTGTCATTGGTGCAAGCAATAAAAATTGCTCTCTAAATATGTATGACTTATTAGTGTGGGAGAAAATAAGCTTTATATGATCTTGTGATGTGGAAGAAATAAAAGCGACGGACTGCATAATAAAGGTCCATATCACAAGTGGCAATATAAAGTGACGTTCTTTCGCATTAAGATTTTGTGCATCCAACCATAAAAGGGCATGACAACCTTTGCTTCCCTCTGCGAAGGGCCTATCTTTTACTTTTATATTCTACCTTACATAAGAGTCATGGTGATCTTCACCTTTCCTTTTTACATTTTATCCTTTGGCAAGCACAATGTGTTGGTGTAACATCCCAAAATTCTAAATTTTGGAATGTTATATTAAATAAATATTTCTGATTGTTTGTTTGATTGTTGTGTGATTGATTGTGTGAAATTGAGTGGAATTTGAAAACTTTTTGAAAGTTGAATGAGAGGGAATTAAATGACTTCCCCAAACTTTCACCTTGCATCTTTATCTCCAAGAATTCAAACACAAAACCCTAGAGTAAAGAAGACATGACTTCTTCCATTTAAAATGAAAAAAGGGTTTTGAAAAGATTTGAATTCCATTTGGACATATTTCAAATTCAGAAGCTTTATGCAACTCGATGATTTTTCATGAGAGAAGATAAAATGACTTCTTCAAATTATACGAAATAGAGTTGGAAGTGGTTTGAAATTCAAATTCAAAACCATTAGGAGTTATTTGACTTTTAATCAAATTATTTTTCTCCTAAAATTAAGTAAATGGAAATAAGGGTAAAATGATTCCCTTCAATGGAAAATTAGGAGAAAATAATTTTGAAGTCATTTTGGTATTTTAAAAAAATGATTTTGTTGGGTTTTAATGCAACAGTACCACTATTTGCTTTATTTGAATTTCTTTTAGATTTTAATTGCCTCTGAAAATATGTTCATGTTTTAGGAAATTTTATTCTGCAAATTTTGGTATATAATATGTCTATATAAAAGTATTATTGTTTTTCATTTATTTAGTATTCTTGTCTATGCTTTATATATAAAAAAATAGCCGAAGCCAACGGACCAAGGGCCCACCTAACTTTCTGTCTCTCGCTCCCCCTCGGCCCATCTACGCGCCAGGCTGGCCCAGCAGCCACGCGCATGCCCGGAGCCCCTTCGCCTCGGTCGCCCGCTCCCTCCTCGCTCGCCCTGTGCCGCTGACCGCTGGGTCCCACTGCCCGATCGCCCCGCCCGCGTCTTCTTCTTCCCCGCACGCAACCGCCACAACAAGATCGCGCTGCCGCCGCCGTATCCCGGAGATCTCGGGATCTTCTCCCCGATCTACCCCCTCCTCCAAGTCGATCGCCCCTGTATATATACCCCTCCCCTCACCCCGTTCTGCCCCTTCCTGACCCCCGAACCCCTCTCCCTCGCCGTCTATTGCTCACCGGAGCCTGAGCTCCGCCGCCACGCCATTGCCGCCGCAGCACTCGACCCCGACCACCTTGCCGCCACCTAAGATCACCACCGCAACCCCATCGCTCATCCGCATCTCCCCGTGCCTTCGCCCAAGCCTGAAACCCACCGAAGGCCTCACCTGCATCGTCCCCGAGCCGCCACCGCCGCCGCCGACCTCGCCGGAGCTCACCCCACCGCGGTGAGACATTCCCCTCCATCCGATCTGTTATTGACGCGCTAGATTAGATCTAACGAACGGTTAGGTTTTTCTGTTTACAGACCGGTTTAGTTCCGGTTCGTTTCAGTTTTATTCGGTTTAGATCGGTTCAGGTCGAGTCGGTTTAGCCGATCGGTCTTTCTGTTTTAGCCCGTACACGTTTCTATTATTTTATGACTGAGCGCTAGATAGTTCAGATCGCCCACCTCGTTGACCCGATAGCAGTAGGCCACGTAGCTAGTGCCCGATGTTTTTTTTTCTCGTTTCTGTTTTTAAAAACAGAGATAGTTTCAATTTTAGATTGCTTATATCTTTTATGTTTTAGATCCAAATTGAGTGATTCTTTTTGCATTAGATTCAAAATTTCTTGAAGTTTCTGTTTGTGTCTTTATTTATCAATTTTGAGTAGTTTAAAATTTGAGTTTGATGAAACTTGTTCAAATCACTAATTTGGCCGTATCTTGAGTTTTATTAAATATTTTTTATTGATTCTTTTTGCTTCGGTTTTGTTATTGTTTTGTCTATCCAGAGTAATATAGTGATTTATTTTTAGTTTATTTTAAATTAAGTTTTTAGCAAAACAGTATTGTTTTAGTTATAGTTTTGTTTTAGTCTTTTCTTTATTGTTTTTATTAGTTTTAAATTATTTCTTTTTGTCACTCCTGAAAAATTTAGTTTTGTTTCTGTTAGTCAACAAAAGAAAATTTTGTTTTTATTTTATTTACTTTAGTTCTGTATGAAAACTTGTATATGTCATAGTTAGAGTTTTATAAAAGCTTTTTATTTGATTCTTTTTGCTACTAAAAGTTTATGAAAAATACCTTCTCTTAAATTAGTTGTTTTACATTTTATTTTCTATTAATTTAATAGTTTAGTGCTTTAATTGTTATTAAGTTTTTGACTTAGGACAGAACTATTTGGTGTTATGTCTTCGAGTTTTCTGTAGTAGTTTTGTGGTGTAATTTTATCTTTGGTTTTTATTTGGGGTCCCTTGATGATTTGCATTTTTATTGATTTTATTATGAGTGTTAGAATTGCTTGCTAGTATGCTTGCTTATATGATTGCTATGTTTGATTATAGATTTTCTCAGAGTGCGAATAATTTATAAAGTTTCCGAGAGCGTTATTATTTCTTCATCAAGTAATACCAGGCAAGTTCACTTTGACCATGTTTTTCATACCTATGTTTTATTTGCATGTAGTAGCACCCTTTCAACAATCCCTCAAGTAGTGTTATTGAATCTTGTAGTTGAGTAGAATGCATGAGGTAGAAACCCATCCCCCTGTTACCAAACCCGGGACGTTACATAGTTTTAATGCTACGCTATAGTAGACGGGGTTTGGTATGAGTGCATGAGAGTGGTCTGAAGAAGGACTCTACGTCAAAGGCGAAAACTTCATGATGGCACCGGAAAGGACTGCATCTTCAGTACTCTTCAAGATTTCGAGACTCGAGACAAGAATTCAATACACACTACTGGGTGAAGGACGGTTGACGGGCACCCTAGAGAAACCAGTGGCCGGGATGCATGGAGAAGCGCCATGACATCTTGCGGAAAGCTTCACCCAGGCTCAAATAGACGAAAGAATACTTCATGCCCGGAAGCTTACCTGTGCAACCGCAAGACACTATGGGCTCAGGCTTGGTTGACCTTAGTGGTGACTCTGGCTGGGATGGTGCTAGCAGATGTAGAACTACGGTAGGATTGGATGAGCACCGGACAGTGGTCAGAGGAACTCTTCGGAAGACCATGTTTCGGTCATCTTGTTCTCAAACACCCTGAAGTGCAAGAACGCAAAAGAGGGATCGAATCTTGCGGGTAAAGTGTACAAACCTCTGCAGAGGGTTAAAACCTAATTGATTAGCCGTGTCCCCGGTTACGGACAATTTGAGCCTCTGGACTTGGATCTATCTCGGAACTCTCAACACCGGACTGATAACTTAATTGTGGGCAACTTATGATGATTTGGGCTATGAGACATCGGTTGGCGGAACCATGTCCTGACAGAGAACTCCATAGTACAGACTCCTGATATTCCTTTGTTGTAGGGAAAATAAAACCAGCTTTTACGCAAAAACATCAGACATAGAGCCACAAAGCCATATTGCATATAGAATAGTTTTATCATCTGTTTTCCTCATATTGTGATCTTGCCGGTACATTCAATGTACTGACCTACACGGCTGCAACGTCTCATGTTGCAGATATGTTCCTTCCGACGAGTAAGAGTATGGTACAGGGTTACGGTCTACACTCAACCTGCCGATGGCGTTGATGGGACTCCACACCTGATTGTTTGTTTCCGCTGAGACTTATGAGGTATATATCCGTTTTACGTTATTTATACATGTGATTGAACTTTGATATATACATTGATGTACTGTGTGTGCCAGCATACCGATCCATGGATGGCACAGATACACAGAGGCTTGACCGTTTGAGGTCGGGTCGCTACAGTTGGAAAGAACCTGATATATACAGCTAATTGGATGTGAGTCTTCATGAATTATTATTGTTGACATTACCCTTGAGGTAAAACGTTGGGAGGCAAAACTATAAGCCCCTATCTTTCTCTATGTCCGATTAAAACTTCATACATATAAATATTGCGTGAGTGTTAGCAATTGTGATGGACTAAAAGATGGTTGAGTATGTGGACTTGCTGAAAAGCTCTTATATTGACTCTTTCCTATGTTATGGTAAATTGCAATTGCCTCAATGATTGAGATTAGAGTTTGTTGGTTCTCAATGAAGTTTATGATTCATACTTGATATTGTGATTGAATTGTTACTTTAGCATAAGAGATCATATGACAATATATATATATAAAGGGCTGGGCTATTCTGTTACCGGTAACAGAATATTATTCTGTTACCCTCGCCCCCTATAAGGCACGGCGCGTCCACGACCGACCAAGCCCCAATCCGACTCGCTTCCTACTGCCGGAGGCAGCCGTCGCGGGTGAGCGAGCGACGGCGGAAGCCGGAGCGAGGGAGCCCGTGGCGCCGTGATTGGCCGACGACGGATCCGCCACCGCCTCCTCGTTCCTTCTGTCGCCGGAACCATCGTCGGGGTCGTCATCCCCGCCTCCTGCCTCCCTCCATCGCCGGATCCATCGTCGGGGTCGTGATCCCCGCCTCCTGTCTCGCTCCGCCACAGGATCCATCGACAGGGCCGTGATCCCCGCCTCCTGCCTCCCTCCGTCACCGGATCCATCGTCGGAGCCGTCATCCCCGCCTCCTGCCTCCCTCCGTCGCCGGGTCTCCTTCTCCAAGGCAGTTATCCCCGCAAGGTGCTTCCTCTACGAACCTCTTCGCCAGACGTCCACCACAAGCAGGTGCTGCGTCAATGGTGCCACCTCGCAAGAACATGCCAGTAAGACGCCCACGAGGGGTAGAAGAAGAAGACAGTACACTGGAGGTAATGTCTGCTCCCCACGTTTGTGTCATTCCATCAGTTCGTCAGTCCTGCTATGAAGAAGAACCCGATGGTACATTGCAAATGCTAGCATCAGTTCATTGACACCCCTGCCACTTGATGCACGATTAGGATGTCGAGGTTACTGTCAGTGCATCTAATATGCTATCTTCAGTTCAAGTTAAAAAAAATAACACATATGCGTCAGTCCAGGTATAGTGACAAGGTTCAGCTACCGCTGAGAGTTGTATGTTCTTATTCCTAAGAGTACAAGTCATGTAATTGCGTCAGTTCGAACGAGTAACAAAACTGTTACCAAAAAAATTATAAACTTGCTACACAATAAGTTCAATGATACATAAGCTAGCAGTACTTGTAATGTATATGCATTGATGCACGATTAGGATGTCGAGGTTACTGTCAGTGCATCTAATATGCTATCTTCAGTTCAAGTTAAAAAAATAGCACATATGCGTCAGTCCAGGTAGATAGTGACGAGAGAGTGCCACAGTTACAGAGTAAGTTCAATGATACATAAACTAGGAGTACTTCTAGTGTAGTTGCATAAGTTACATAAGAACAAAGGAGAAGTCATGCATGAGTTCAATGTCCAGTTTACAAAACGGTGCTAAAAAACAGTACACCAGTACATCCGTGTTTGAACATGAACGTTCATCAGTTCGACTGAAAACAAAACCAGATTAATCCCAAAAACTTTTGAATGTTGTTTGCAGAAGCATGCAAGGCGGCACACGCAGCAAGCATTTCATGAGCAAAACAGATATGGGGCACCACCTGGTTGGGTAACACCAGAAATACCGCCTGGATATTTCAACAGTACAGGCAGATTTGAAGATACACCGCAATCATCAGAAGCACGGACAGGTCCTTCTATACAGCAAACAGCAATGTCTGGGAATGCAAGCTTTGCCGCTACTTGGTTGCAACTAGGCCAACAATATCACCAACAACAAATGTTTTCCTTCCCCAGCGCATGCAAAAACCCAAGGACAAGAAGGCTTCCACCAGTCGCTCCGTCAACATCAATCATCCGTGCTGCAAAAGCAGTTGCGACGGGAAGACCAGGGCAAAAAGACAGAAATTTTGGCCACTCTAGCAGGTTCAAAAGTACAAGATATGAGCCATATAGACAGGAGCAACATCACAATGAATCTGAGGAGAGACGTCCGTACAACAAGAGATGGAGATCTTTGTCATCGTTGCTCCCTCCAAGAGATGCATTGTTGCATGTGCCAAGGGTGACACCACCGGCGCCCATAAACCAGGGAGAACAACAAACACCAGAGGCAGCGCAGAGCTATTCACATGTAGGTATCCATATAGAAAAAAAAATACAAGCACAGTCCATACCATGGTGCTGTGACCACCCCATCTAACTTTTTTGTTTTGTCACTGTTGTGTGCAGCCACCTGACATTGAAGCTTATGTTCTGCCAAGGCTAGAGATGAGGTTTGAAACTTTCGAAGAAACTAAGAACTTCTACAACGTATATGCAAAGCACGCTGGTTTTGCTGTTAGGGAAGGCCCCAAGTTTAAGACCAGAGCCTACCTTTATTGCACGTGCCATGGAGTTTATGAATCAAAGGTGTCTGAAGCAAATAGACAGCGTAACAAGACGACAGCCAGAACTAACTGCGGGGCTAAAATGAGGCTGAAGAAGTAAAAGGATGGAACATTTGTCGTAAAAGAGATAGTCTGGGAACACAACCACAG